>NC_067227.1:33658338-33845838 GCF_019924925.1 Ctenopharyngodon idella
TTAGCAGTGATTTCTGACACGCTCCAGAGGATCATTCTGCTCTTTCAGTTCAGCGAGCGAGTTCACAGCAGATCTGGGCTCAGATGTTTGTGTTTTACACTTCAGCAGCTTCAGACCGTCTTGTGTTCCTTTACGTCCGCTTTTATTTACTGACGTCACACTGAACCAGGAACAGCGTTGGGTTCAGACTCCGAACAACAGATTTTCAAGTCATCATCTTTCAGCAAAATTCATGCTTTAGCTGTTCTAATATGATGTTCTTCCTCAGTGTTTCTGTCTTGTTTTCCAGCACAAATATCTAAACATTCTTAAATCAAGATACATTTACTGGAGAAGCATTTTATCAAGATATTTATATGAAAAAATGTGTCAAAATGAAGTGAGTTTGTGCTTAAAAACAAGAACAAATATCTGCCAATGGAGTCAGAAAAATAAACTTCACTCTAAAAAATGCTGGAATAAAAACAACCCAAGTTGGGTTGAAAATGGACAAACCCAGTGATTGGGTTGTTTTAAACCAGTGGTTGGGTTAAATGTTTGACCTGCTGGGTAGTTTTATTTAACTCAACTATTGTTTAAAAATGAACCTAAAATATGTTGTAAATGCACCTGTCAATTTTGAGATTTTGCACTTTTTAGTGTTTTTTTGTACTGGTGGAAAGAAAACATCCAAAACACACTTTTAAGTGCATCTTTTATTGCATTTTATCTATTTGCGTCTGTTGATTTCAGTTACAGTACATCTTTAAAGGACGTTTTCTCAAAATGAGTTTTTAGTCAGAAATCTCCACTTCAGCATCTTTACAGTTTTATTCCTGAAGGTTTTTACTGAGGGGTTTGTTGATACATAATTTGCCTGATTTTAACATTTTATTACTAAAAAAATGGTGATTTTTTTTTTTTTTTTTTTCTGGCTGTTGACAGTATTTTCTGATTTATGGAGTGATAAAAAGAGATTTCCAAAATCCTCTCAGTAAAAACCTTTTACTCTAATATGTCAAAAAAATTAAACAAGAATTCTGAACATGACTTCATCCAGTATTCAGATTTTTGTTTTAGAAATGTATGCAAATCAGCACATATTTAATTAGATAATGCCTCATTTGCATATTTAAACATAACATTTCAGTAATGCAAAAAATGTTTGTGATTCTTAATGTAATCAATCGACTGGAGAAGTGTGG
This sequence comes from Ctenopharyngodon idella, assembly GCF_019924925.1. NCBI lineage: Eukaryota > Metazoa > Chordata > Actinopteri > Cypriniformes > Xenocyprididae > Ctenopharyngodon > Ctenopharyngodon idella. The sequence continues at coordinate 33,659,523 of NC_067227.1, forward strand.
TGATGTCTATTAGATCATTTTTTTACCATATTCACATGGGGTGGCTCGCCATAATGTTTAATAAATGATCATTTATTAATAAGTTTACTGAGTAATAATTAAACAATAAACATTTATTAAACTGCTTGTTAATAAATGTTCACCTTTTGATTATTATTGTCGCCTCTAGTAATTATGTGTCTGATTTTTAATTTACAAACTATTTTGGGTTCATTTTAATCCAGACATATAGTCATTTTTAAACAATAGTTGAGTTAAATAAAACTGACCAGCAAACATTTAACCCAACCGCTGAGTTTGTCCATTTTCAACCCATCGTGGGTTGTTTTTAACCCAGCATTTTTAGAGTGTAGTTTTCACTTTGAATTAAGTTTATTTTTCTGACTCCATTGGCAGATCTTTGTTCTTGTTTTAACCACAAGCTCATTTTTCATCTTAATATCTTCAGTCATTTCTCTTCTCCAGTAAATGTATCTTGATTTAAGAATGTTTAGATATTTGTGCTGAAAAACAAGACAGAAACACTGACTAAGAAAGTCATTTTTGCAGTGCGTCTTGGTACTTTCCTTTAAGACATCTAGCGATACACACTTTACATGAGCTACAGTGTAAGTTACCACAGTAAAAGTTTAGTCTATAAATGTCACATTACTCAACATCTCTGTGTCACCATCCACAGAGCTTCAAATCAAGCGTTCACATGTGAAAAATAAAACAAGTTTATGCATATCTGTAACTCATTTACGCTGCAGCTGACGCTCAAGCGGTCTGTGTGTTTGGGATTTCTCCTCATGCTTGCATTCAAGCTACACATTTACATTTGATCAGTACATGCATTCCCTGGGAATCGAACCCTTGATCTTGGCGTTGCGAGCGCCAGATACCGAAACACACACTCACCTCCCACAAGTGTCTTGAGTTTCGCACGGATCCCGACTGCACCTTCTCCAGTGGCAGAGGGACGCCCTGGAAAGGCCCGATCCAGGTTCCCTGCGGGATGCGCTGGGCCGCGCAGATGCCGTATCCCAGGCCCGGGACGGTGCTGGTGCACAGGCACACCTCACGTGGCAAATCCCTCAGCCAGTCCGGGACCTCCGGAGGGGGGACGGCCACCGAGGCGCTGCTGGTCCCCACCAGCCTCCGGAGCGAGTGCAGGGGTCCGTGCATGGGGCATTCTCCGTTACGGTTGTCCGCACACATGTCACAGCCTGCGGGACGCACAGCGAGAGGGCCAGTTAGTCACCGCGCACACAGATGGGACCCCGAACGGCCCACGCAGATCCACACAAACTTTAAATTGTCCCTCTGTGAGCTGGTGCATGAAGACATTCCTTCTTCTGTGCTTCGAACGATCATGGAGACTTTAAATCTAAAGCTTTGTCCCAAAATGGATGTAAAAATAGATCAGCTTATATTTGTGACTATGAAAAATATTATAAAACTAAATGAAATTGTATACAAATACTCACACAAACAGTGGGTGCATGAAGACGTTCCTTCTACACCCTAAAAAATGCTGGGTTAAAAACAACCCAAGTTGGGTTAAAATGGACAAACTTGGACGATTGGGTTAAATGTTTTATTTAACTCAACTATTGTTTAAAAATGACTGGAAATTAACATTTATTAATATGTTTAATGAATAATAATTAAACAATAAACATTTATTAAATATCTTATTAATAAATGTTCACCTTTTGATTATTATTATTGCCTCTAGTAATTATGTGTCTGATTTTTAATTTCCAACATATTTTGGGTTCATTTTAATCCAGTCATATAGTCATTTTTAAACAATAGTTACCCAGCAAACAACCCAATCGCTGCGTTTGTCCATAATTAACCCAACTTGGGTTGTTTTTAACCCAGGATTCTGTGCGTGAAACAACGATGAATGAAGATTTTAAATCTAAAGATGAACGTAAAAACAGATGCATTTTATATTACTCATTCAAAAAAGGTGTTGTGCATTTGGACTTTAAATTAAAAGATTTTTGCATCAATTAAATGAAATTGTAAACGGCTGAAATATCTCTTGAACACATGATTAAACGCATTTGAACACGTGCTGCTCGTTAAACTGTCAAACAGAAATAAAGCGCGCGGCTCAATGTGAACACAATTCTTATTTAACTGCGCATCTTATTTCGTGTTTGCATCTGAAATTCCTCCAATCATCGGCGCAAATGAAGGTAGTGAAGCACATGTGTTCCGCTTTATAAACGAGCTCCACTGCTCTGAAATATGGGCTCAGAATCGCGCATGTAGATAAAGAAGTCTCGCTGTCCCCGGGAGACACACATGTCCGTGTTGGGATGATGAATGTGGGCCGATGGAGCAGATCGATCAGTGATCCGGAGTCACTCTACAAAACTATACAGCAATTAATTGTGTGTTGTCCGCTCATCCCTCATGTGCTGCTGCATTTATCGATGAAGATCTGCTGATCACTCACCACATCTCACATTCATACAGCATGAAGAGCGCTTAAAAAGACGGAATATAACGGGCTAAAAATCATTCGCGCGATTAATAAAGATTCCATTCAGAAGATCTCAGTTGTTGACACTGACAATAAGTGTAATTATCATATATTCGATAGGCTAACTAATTAAAAATATTTAAGACATCTCAGATTTTATCTAAAATAAGTCGATTTTAATATACAAATCAGCTAAAACGATGTTTGTGCTTTAAAATAAGGCCGAGATTAAAACGAGCATTTTCAGTGTGAATATGGATTTTTTAAAAAGCTATTTCTGTAATTATAATTTCGGGATTTTGCTCGTGTTAATTGTCGCGCGCTGATAAATTTCGCGAGATGATCGCGATGATAATAAAATAAAACTCGACACGAGAATTAATTCAATTCGATCACTACAGAACACACATTCTTTGGCCTACTGCAAAAAAAATAGCTAGTTTTCAGAAGATTAACACTTTTTATCATAAAATCAAATTATTCGAAGCATATTTTATAAATATCTTAATACACAACAGCGTATAAATTTAGATTTATCTCGATAACTACTACTATTCTGAAACACAGCGCTTATTTTGTTCAACACTCCCAAAAAAAATAAATAAGGACGATTCTGTTATTTTCAAGAACCATATTTTAGTTCATTTGAGTTATTTAAATACTGTAGGATATTTATTGATGTTTCATTGTAAGTTTTGAGTTCTTTAATTGTGATGTTTTCTCAAATACGAGAGAATAAAAAGTTCCCCTTCATGATCAGGCATTGAAACCCTTTTTTCTTCATAATCGAATCCGGTAACGCTTTATTTTACTCTTATAACAGTAAATTATACGTGTAACTAACCCTAAAACTAAGTACATGTTATTAATTGATATAACTCAGTACTAACGCATAATTAAAATAAAGTGTAATCCTCATGTGTGGATGGATGAATGCTCACGGTTGTTGGCGTCTCCGTTGTGGTTGTTGACCGGGATGATCTCCATCCGCTGCTGTCCGTACAGGTAGTAGTCCAGCTCCTCGGAGCTCAGCTTCAGCCGCGAGCCTTTATCATTCTTAAAGTTGGACGACAAACAAAGTTCTTTGGCTTGAGAAGCGCCTCCGCCGCCGCTGTCGGAGCTCAGAGTCTGTCCGAACAGCGCGAGCTGACTCAAGGAGCACGCGGGAGACGCGGTGGAGGAGCTCGAGGACGACGAGGAGGTGCACGAGATCAGGCTGGGTCTCTGCAGGCGAAGGTTCTCCAGCGGCACCGGCGGCGGCAGCGCGGCGCTTTTCAGCGGGAAGAGCTGCTGCCAGTGCTGGATGTAGGTCGGGTCCACTTTGAGGAAAGCAGAACCGCTGGGCTCGCTCGGCTTCAGCATGTCCGACTGTAACAGCAGCACAGATGATGGATGATGGACTCTCATGTGCTCTTCTTCAGAGAAGAATCGCTCAACTTAAACATGCTACTAACACAAGTGAAGAAGTTCTGCGCCTCATGTTTCTGCGCGTGAAAATGATAGTGATCGCGAGTAAAGACACACTTACCCTGTCAGAAGAGTCCAGGCTGTGACTCCCGGACACTCACACCATCACAGTGTTGACCGAGAACCCCGTCAGCACGAGCGTCCTCCCACTCTCACGCGCACCCGTCCTCCTCTCGCGCTCCCGCGCGGGCACGTGCCTCCGGACAGACAGACGCAGAACAGAAGTGATGCTGAGCATCTGTCTCACGCAGTTTTGATTTATCTTTTGTAAGATAACCGCAAATGCTTTTTTTTTTAGTTTACGCGGCAAATTTGACAAAAAAAAAACCGTCTTGCTTTTGTAGTAAGAAAGTTGCTACACTCTTGAAAATAAAGCTTCCAAAAGGGAGTTTTCGCAGTGATGCCAAATAGAGGTTTCCAAAGAACAAATTTTTCTTCTGACCCTTTTCACATGTCCGGGTTTCTCGAAACGGAAGTCGTCATAGTTGGGTAAAATTCTATGGCGGTGAATGAGAGAATACATTAAATATATTTTTTGTGTCCCCGTTTTCTCAAAAAGCAAAAGAAAAACTCAACAACAGTGTTTTCACAACTTTCAAAAAGCGGAAATAGAGAGATTGATAACGGCAGTCAGAAGAGAGAAAGATATCAACTTTACCGCCATTCACACAGCCGTTATTAGAAACACCCTCACAGCAGTGTTAGCTAGTTTTTATTTTTTTGTAATTTGATTAAAAGTTAATATAATACTAAGTATAGTGTTATAAATGTATACATTTTTTTTAAAAAATGAAAATATAAAAAACTTTGCAAGATTTACGATGCTGATGACCGTTAAAACGCGTCATCACAGTCCGTTAAAAAGGGTCTCCATTTTAAAAATCTTACATATTCAATGGATGTTAAAGGTTCTTCGTGTCAATCGACGCCATTAAAGAACCGTACGAGAGATACAGAATCATAAATGTCATAATTTTATATTTTAGTTTCTGCATGATCAATCACGCATTATTTCCTTGGATATTCATGCCGTTTCTAGCTCGAAATGACCGTACTAAGATAAGACTGTGTAACTATTCTCAGTTTCCCAGCCTTCCAGACGCTTGAGAAAGTTACAGCTGTTTGGAAAGCCGCTCTATATCTGAATGTAGGGCATTTTACAGCAGAGGAGGGGTAAATGTTTTGACTGGCAATACTCTGACAGGCCCATTCGTCATCTAGAGGTCTCTGTAGATTGATAACGAAGCAAAACACAAACATAATCGTCTGAAAATGAATTCTTGTCTACAAATGCATTTCACCCTTTAAGAATGTGAGCAATAACAACACACACAGATTTAATGTTCATTAGAATTTTCGCAAGGATAGAGTTCCAAAAACCTGGCGCAATTACCTATCATTAAAATTACGAATTAATTGAATTATTATTATTATTTAAATAACAATAATAAATGTCAAATCTAACCTCAAAACAATTTATAGTTGTCATACTTCCAAATAACATTGCTATTATGACAGCGTATTGGTGTTTTTATTCATTGATAAATGAGCAGTGAAATAAAGTGCACTCGAGGGGCCGCGGGGATCAATACATTAACTGCCCAAATATATCATTTTCCGTGCCAAAAAACCGGATTATTAAAGCTTGGGCTTCATTTGTATATTTTCAGAGCGTGAAGAAAAGTGTTTAGGTGTGTCTTTCATTAACATAGACTGCTGTTTGACATTCACTTAGACCCTTTGCATTTCTTGTTAATTAATTCCGCTGATGGCTGAAAGACAAATGAACGGGCCCGTTTGACAGGAGTCCGATAAAGAATTCAGCCACCAGCGCCTCTTATTATAGTTTTAAGGTCACGGGTTGCTGAGTATATAATTCATTAATATAGACGTATATTCAGATGGGAGTTGATGCTCGTCGTCCTGTTGTTGCAACTCATATTTATAATAAATTGCCTGCTAATAACCCGCACTGCAAATAAGAGATTTATAGAAGTGCCGCGAGTGTGTTTTACATCAATCTATTAATGATGTAAAAACGCTTTTGCTATTTATCCATTAACAAAACTCTTTTTGTGTCACTTGATAGAGGTGTTCTAGGTGAACTCATTCAGACTAGTGTGTATCGGTGTGATTTAGGACACAAGAAACCATTTAGTGATTTGCTTGCTTTCAGCTAAAAACTCTTGGGTTGTTTTATTCTACCCAAGTCCTGGGTTGAGCCTTTTGGGTTATTTTTCCAGTGTTTGGGTAGTTTTTGTGTTACCCAGATCCTGGGTCAGACGTAACAACCCAGGGGTTGAGTTATTTATCGCGGGCTTTGTGCGCCCTCTTCAGGAGAGAGCAACATACAGGGGCGCGATGTTAGTTATCTAAACGAGTGTCACGTCGGCCTTTTCGCGTGATGGCCTGATGCTTTGCATAAAATTCTATGATTTTATTCAAAAAGATACAAAATATAAATACTTAGGATGTTAAAATGTGTTCTCAGAATTGTACGCTGATTATTTACGGACAGGTTATGGAGTCAGTCACAGCATTTTCCGGCTACGAGTGAAACGCAGGCGGCGGTCTAAAGTTATCAGTTCCCCCGCCGAACGCGAGTCATCTCCGGCACGAGATCCAGCGCCGTTACGGTGGAAACAGGACAACAAAGACTGGTCCATTACACTTGAATTACTAATATATGTTTAATTTTTACTTTTAATATTTGTTAAATGATCTCAAATGTAGGCAATATGTATTAAAAATTATATAAAATATGCTATAAAACATGATTGAATATGATATCGGGGTATTTTAAAAAAGTTTAGAGAATTTAAGTTCATCCGTAAACATTAATTCATGTATTTAGTTTTAAAAAAAGCTAGTATTATAGTAAAAATGAATCAACCCATTATGCTGGGTAAAATTAACCCAACGTGTGTTCTGTCCTATATTTACCCAGCCCTTGGGTTGAAAACAACCCAAATTGGGGTATAAAAATAATCTGCACTACATTCAGTATTGCTCAATATTTATTTATATATCTTCAACCCATGTATGGCTCATTTGCATTGACTCTAATGATCTAAGTTAAATATTTAAATGTGTCGCTGTCATTCTGTCAGCCGGGACAGAGGGGGCGCACTAGAGCCTGTCATCATCCAGTCACACTTACAAACTGTGAACACCTCATTTGCATTATCATTGTCATTTATATAAAAGCTGTACTGAACAAACATGAGTCTGGCACTTTAGTTTGATTAGAGCAAACATCTCAATGATGTCTTGAGATGTATCTGTAGATAATTTTGCTGATGCTTTAATTAATAAAGCCTCACTGCAATGCTGAGTGGGGTTCGACCCAGATTGTTAACCACTACACCACAAGAGCCCATTTCTGAGCCGTCAGTGAAGACGTCAGTGTGAAGCAGATCTGAAGATGCCATCAGTGAGAGACGCTGCTCTTTCTCCTGCTGTCTTCCTCAATTCCGTTCAGTGAGTGAAGCTTGAAGCGCTTTGAGTCGCTGCTGCTCGTGTCTTCATAATACCTGTAACACGCCCCGACAGAACTGAAGCTGAATAAACCGCAATCAGTGTCACCAAACATACGTTTATGTGTGAACTATATGGGCAACCAAACACACTCATCTTCATGCATGATAAAACATGGTGAATTATTTGTCTGAAACATACCTGGATCAAATATGACTTAATAAATAAATAAATCTGGCATGTGTGATCTCATTAACAGTGATTTCTACAGCTGATGCCTGTAGTTGAATCATCTTGCAGGATCCCTGAAATGAAAATAGGTGGTGATTCATAAAACAGAAAACTGCCAACAATTTTTTTTTTTTCAATTAACTTTTGCATTTGAATGTATTTTAAATGTATTTTTCTTGAAAATAAAGGTTATTTATTGGTATTGATGGTTCCATGAAGAGTCTTTAACATCTAAGGAACCACTAAAAAGGTACTTTAGTTTATTAAAATGTTCTTCACACTAAGAAAAATGGTTCTTTTAAGAACTAATCACTGAAAGGTTCTTTGGGGAACCAAAAATCACTGCAAAAACCTTTATTTTAAGAGTGCGTGTTGCCTTTAACCATTTACTTACATGTATAATAATGCGTATGTCAGTCTGTTTTGAAGCATCTTCCTCCTCATATCTGTCAGTATTCACTGATCTCAGACCTGCAGGAAGTAAATATACTCGCCGAAGCGGCACATTCGAGCCGATTTCACAGGGTTTCCCCGTAAACACCAGTGCTGAATGAAATAAATGGTAAAATTGAGGTTGGAGCCAATGATTAGAGCAGCCGTCAGCACTGAAACCATTACGGCGAGTCCTCCAGGGGCACAGTCTCTGAGATGAGCTCTGGTGCTTTACATGGCAGCGACCAGCAGTTTAATGAAGCGGCACTTGACCTGATTAAGGGCCCCGCGGCCCCGCGGCCCCTAGATTGTGTGCTTGAGAATAAACCAGATTCGAACAGGCACCAAATATAAAAGAACACAAATAAAATATATGATTTTTAGGTCCTGCGTAAATAAAGGTTCCAAAAGGGGTTTTTCACAACCAACATAAAAGAACCTTTCATTGAACAGTTCTTAGAGGAACCATTTGCCTTCTTAGCATGAAGAACATTCAATAATATACACTCTTGAAGGATTAGTTCACTTCAGAATTAAAATTTCCTCATAATTTACTCACCCCCATGTCATCCAAGATGTTCATGTCTTTCTTTCTTCAGTGGAAAAGAAATTAAGGAAAACATTCCAGGATTTTTCTCCATATAGTGGACTTCACTGGGGTTCAACGGGTTGAAGGTCCAAATGTCAGTTTCACTGCAGCTTCAAAGAGCTCTACACGATCCCAGACGAGGAATAAGAGTCTTATCTAGAGAAACCATCAGCCATTTTCAAAAAAAAAATTAAAAATTATATACTTTTTAACCACAAATGCTCGTCTTGCACTGCTCTGTGATGCTCCACGCATTACGTAATCACGTTGGAAAGGTCACGCGTGACGTAGGCAGAAGTACCGATTCAGTGTTTACAAAGCGAATGTGCAAAGACTAAGTCAAACGCCCTTTACAAAAAAAGGTAAAACAACGATGTCGGACGATTTTGAAGTTGGATAAGAAAATGAGATGGAGTTTTTACTTCCACCTACGTCACGTGACCTTTCCAACATGATTACGTAATGTGTGGAGCATCACAGAGCAGTGCAAGACGAGCATTTGTGGTTAAAAAGTATATAAATGTTTATTTTTTTTAGAAAATGGCCGATGGTTTCTCTAGATAAGACTCTTATTCCTCATCTGGGATCGTGTAGAGCTCTTTGAAGCTGCACTGAAACTGACATTTGGACCTTTAACCCGTTAAACCCCAGTGAAGTCCTCTATATGGAGAAAAATCCTGGAATGTTTTCCTTCATTTCTTTTCAACTGAAGAAAGACATGACCATCTTGGATGACATGGGGGTGAGTAAATTATCAGGAAATTTTAATTCTGAAGTGAACTAATCCTTTAAAAATGAAGGTTTTTTATTGACATCAATAGTTCCATCAAGAAGCTTTAACATCCATGGAATCTTTCCATTGCATAATAGTGGGAAATGGTTCTTTATTAAAATGTTCATCACACTAAGAAAAATGGTTCTTTAAGAACTGTTCAAGGTTCCTCGGGGGACCAAAAATGGTTCTTCTATATGGCATCACTGCGAAAAAACCCTTTATTTTTAAGAGTGTAAAGAAACTTTTTCCACTACAAAGATGTTAAAGGTTGTTCACCACAGAAGAACCTTTATTTTTAAGTGTGTATTCATTCAGTTTCTGTTGTTTTTTACATGGCAGAATTATTTATTTCAAACGTTTTTAGAAATCAAACCAAAACCACCAGAAACTTGCACAGATTTGGAAAGTCGGTCTTGGAACAGCTAATGTTTCAATGTGCCAAATCACTTATAACTGCAATTTTTCATCTTGAATGTTGAAGGACTAGTCTTTTTATATTTCTCCCCTTCTGTACATTAGTATCCATCCTTTATGTGTGTTCTTGTATTTTAGATTACGTGTGTGCACACGTCGCAGTTTTTTTTTTTTTAGTAAATTCCTCAGACATTGCGCGCCGTGAGACGCGCACGCGCGCCCTGGAGGAGGAGCGTCATACAGGAAGACGCGCGCGCCACTGAACCCGCTGATTCTCTTCAGTCAAATACTCAGCTCACATCCATATTCAGAGATGTACCGGCCTCAGCTCTGGCACGCGTTTACTCTCCTTTATTTGCCGTTTTTAGGCAGCGCCATTGATTTTAAAACGCGGAGGGGACCGCAAGTAACGGACAAGGTGAGACGCGCGTCCTGCTGCAGCATTTTCTGCCAACCGAAGCGCGACGCGACGCGTCCTGCAGCATCACAGCGAGAACCTCAAAACAATCATTCATCCACACAATCATGAATTAAACCTGCGGTGTATCTGCTTTAGTCTTTTAAGCGTTGACAGATCGTTGTATTGTGCGCATGCGTGTTTGTAAATGCGTCTCTTCATTCCATCTCACATTGTATATTTACTAATATTTATACAGGGTGATTGGGACACTTTTTCCAAGTAATCTCAATGGCAAAAACTGTCCCAATCACTCTGAATTCACCATATCGAATACTTTTTAAAGTTAAAAATACATATATTCTGCTCCTTTTTTCTATATACACACACACACACCATATAAACCACATATATTCACACAGTGCTAAACTGTCAGGTGTATTGTGCTCTTCATCTGTGGTGTCTTTGTGCTGCAGGTGTTTTTTGACATCACTGTCGGAGGACACGAGGTTGGCAGGATCGTGATCGGTCTGTTCGGAGAAGTCGCTCCTCTGACCGTGCAGAACTTTGTGGCTCTTGCCACAGGAGAGGTAGATCTCACCATCATACACACATCTGTGAAAATACACTAGATCCACAGACTGACGACAGGCTAACACTGATCCTCTCTTCAGAAGGGTTACGGGTACAAAGGCAGCAAGTTCCATCGTGTTATCAAGGATTTCATGATCCAGGGAGGCGATTTTACAGCTGGAGACGGAACAGGCGGTGAGAATAACACTTTCTTCATCTCTAGGATGTGCACTGAGCTTTAGAAATGAAAATCTGTTGATTTACTCACCCTCACGTGAGTCCATAGAGTCTCTGAAACACAAACAGATGTTTAGGAAAATGTTCATGTCACTCTGTTTAAAATGTGCTAGTAAAATGGTTGAGGTATGTTTTACATGCACTAATTTTCATAATTTGAAATGAATCTGGTCCAATTTCAGATTCTGAAAGTTGTTTATGTGAACACAAAACTTCAGCGCATGCACAGAACTGGAGAAACACGCGATAATGTCATGTATAATTGTAGTTTAAGCCTTGATGACTTTATTTTTTTAAAAAAGCTGACGTATATATCAGAAGAGCTTTCAGGATAACAGTGAACGTTCTCAAAATGTTCTCTCAAAGTTATGAAGAAATGCTCTTCCAGTAACGTTAATAAAAGTTATTTTTTTAGAATTGCGTGATAAAAAGTCAGAATTTTGAGATATAAAGTCAGAATCACAAATTATAAAGTCAGAATTGCGAGTTATAAAGTCAGAATTGCGAGTTGTAAAGTCAGAATTGCGAGTTATAAAGTCAGAATTGCGAGATATAAAGTCAGATTTGCGAGATATAAAGTCAGATTTGCGAGATATAAAGTCAGAATTGCGAGTTATAAAGTCAGAATTGCGAGATATAAAGTCAGAATCACAAATTATAAAGTCAGAATTGCGAGTTATAAAGTCAGAATTGCGAGTTGTAAAGTCAGAATTGCGAGATATAAAGTCAGAATTGCGAGTTGTAAAGTCAGAATTGCGAGATGTAAAGTCAGAATTGCGAGTTGTAAAGTCAGAATTGCGAGTTGTAAAGTCAGAATTGCGAGATGTAAAGTCAGAATTGCGAGATGTAAAGTCAGAATTGCGAGATATAAAGTCAGAATTGCGAGTTATAAAGTCAGAATTGCGAGATATAAAGTCAGAATCACAAATTATAAAGTCAGAATTGCGAGTTATAAAGTCAGAATTGCGAGTTGTAAAGTCAGAATTGCGAGATATAAAGTCAGAATTGCGAGTTGTAAAGTCAGAATTGCGAGTTGTAAAGTCAGAATTGCGAGTTATAAAGTCAGAATTGCGAGATATAAAGTCAGATTTGCGAGATATAAAGTCAGAATCACAAATTATAAAGTCAGAATTGCGAGTTATAAAGTCAGAATTGCGAGTTGTAAAGTCAGAATTGCGAGTTATAAAGTCAGAATTGCGAGATATAAAGTCAGATTTGCGAGATATAAAGTCAGATTTGCGAGATATAAAGTCAGAATTGCGAGTTATAAAGTCAGAATTGCGAGATATAAAGTCAGAATCACAAATTATAAAGTCAGAATTGCGAGTTATAAAGTCAGAATTGCGAGTTGTAAAGTCAGAATTGCGAGATATAAAGTCAGAATTGCGAGTTGTAAAGTCAGAATTGCGAGTTGTAAAGTCAGAATTGCGAGATGTAAAGTCAGAATTGCGAGATGTAAAGTCAGAATTGCGAGATATAAAGTCAGAATTGCGAGTTATAAAGTCAGAATTGCGTGATATAAAGTCAGAATTGTGAGATATAAAGTCAGAATCACAAATTATAAAGTCAGAATTGCGAGATATAAAGTCAGAATTGCGAGTTGTAAAGTCAGAATTGCGAGATATAAAGTCAGATTTGCGAGATATAAAGTCAGATTTGCGAGATATAAAGTCAGAATTGCGAGTTATAAAGTCAGAATTGCGAGATATAAAGTCAGAATCACAAATTATAAAGTCAGAATTGCGAGATATAAAGTCAGAATTGCGAGTTGTAAAGTCAGAATTGCGAGATGTAAAGTCAGAATTGCGAGTTGTAAAGTCAGAATTGCGAGTTGTAAAGTCAGAATTGCGAGATGTAAAGTCAGAATTGCGAGATGTAAAGTCAGAATTGCGAGATATAAAGTCAGAATTGCGAGTTATAAAGTCAGAATTGCGTGATAAAAAGTCAGAATTTTGAGATATAAAGTCAGAATCACAAATTATAAAGTCAGAATTGCGAGTTATAAAGTCAGAATTGCGAGTTGTAAAGTCAGAATTGCGAGTTATAAAGTCAGAATTGCGAGATATAAAGTCAGATTTGCGAGATATAAAGTCAGATTTGCGAGATATAAAGTCAGAATTGCGAGTTATAAAGTCAGAATTGCGAGATATAAAGTCAGAATCACAAATTATAAAGTCAGAATTGCGAGATATAAAGTCAGAATTGCGAGTTATAAAGTCAGAATTGCGAGTTGTAAAGTCAGAATTGCGAGATATAAAGTCAGAATTGCGAGTTGTAAAGTCAGAATTGCGAGATGTAAAGTCAGAATTGCGAGTTGTAAAGTCAGAATTGCGAGTTGTAAAGTCAGAATTGCGAGATGTAAAGTCAGAATTGCGAGATGTAAAGTCAGAATTGCGAGATATAAAGTCAGAATTGCGAGTTATAAAGTCAGAATTGCGTGATATAAAGTCAGAATTGTGAGATATAAAGTCAGAATCACAAATTATAAAGTCAGAATTGCGAGATATAAAGTCAGAATTGCGAGTTATAAAGTCAGAATTGCGAGTTGTAAAGTCAGAATTGCGAGATATAAAGTCAGAATTGCGAGTTGTAAAGTCAGAATTGCGAGTTATAAAGTCAGAATTGCGAGATATAAAGTCAGAATTGCGAGATATAAAGTCAGAATTGCGTGATATAAAGTCAGAATTGCGAGATATAAAGTCAGAATCACAAATTATAAAGTCAGAATTGCGAGATATAAAGTCAGAATTGTGAGTTATAAAGTCAGAATTGCGAGTTGTAAAGTCAGAATTGCGAGATATAAAGTCAGAATTGCGAGTTGTAAAGTCAGAATTGCGAGTTGTAAAGTCAGAATTGCGAGATGTAAAGTCAGAATTGCGAGATGTAAAGTCAGAATTGCGAGATATAAAGTCAGAATTGCGAGTTATAAAGTCAGAATTGCGTGATATAAAGTCAGAATTGTGAGATATAAAGTCAGAATCACAAATTATAAAGTCAGAATTGCGAGATATAAAGTCAGAATTGCGAGTTGTAAAGTCAGAATTGCGAGATATAAAGTCAGATTTGCGAGATATAAAGTCAGATTTGCGAGATATAAAGTCAGAATTGCGAGTTATAAAGTCAGAATTGCGAGATATAAAGTCAGAATCACAAATTATAAAGTCAGAATTGCGAGATATAAAGTCAGAATTGCGAGTTGTAAAGTCAGAATTGCGAGATGTAAAGTCAGAATTGCGAGTTGTAAAGTCAGAATTGCGAGTTGTAAAGTCAGAATTGCGAGATGTAAAGTCAGAATTGCGAGATGTAAAGTCAGAATTGCGAGATATAAAGTCAGAATTGCGAGTTATAAAGTCAGAATTGCGTGATAAAAAGTCAGAATTTTGAGATATAAAGTCAGAATCACAAATTATAAAGTCAGAATTGCGAGTTATAAAGTCAGAATTGCGAGTTGTAAAGTCAGAATTGCGAGTTATAAAGTCAGAATTGCGAGATATAAAGTCAGATTTGCGAGATATAAAGTCAGATTTGCGAGATATAAAGTCAGAATTGCGAGTTATAAAGTCAGAATTGCGAGATATAAAGTCAGAATCACAAATTATAAAGTCAGAATTGCGAGATATAAAGTCAGAATTGCGAGTTATAAAGTCAGAATTGCGAGTTGTAAAGTCAGAATTGCGAGATATAAAGTCAGAATTGCGAGTTGTAAAGTCAGAATTGCGAGATGTAAAGTCAGAATTGCGAGTTGTAAAGTCAGAATTGCGAGTTGTAAAGTCAGAATTGCGAGATGTAAAGTCAGAATTGCGAGATGTAAAGTCAGAATTGCGAGATATAAAGTCAGAATTGCGAGTTATAAAGTCAGAATTGCGTGATATAAAGTCAGAATTGTGAGATATAAAGTCAGAATCACAAATTATAAAGTCAGAATTGCGAGATATAAAGTCAGAATTGCGAGTTATAAAGTCAGAATTGCGAGTTGTAAAGTCAGAATTGCGAGATATAAAGTCAGAATTGCGAGTTGTAAAGTCAGAATTGCGAGATGTAAAGTCAGAATTGCGAGTTGTAAAGTCAGAATTGCGAGTTGTAAAGTCAGAATTGCGAGATGTAAAGTCAGAATTGCGAGATATAAAGTCAGAATTGCGTGATATAAAGTCAGAATTGCGAGTTATAAAGTCAGAATTGCGTGATATAAAGTCAGAATTGCGAGATATAGTCAGAATTGCGTGATATAAAGTCAGAATTGCGAGATATAAAGTCAGAATTGCGTGATATAAAGTCAGAATTGCGAGATATAAAGTCAGAATTGCGAGATATAAAGTCAGAATTGTGAGATATAAAGTCAGAATCACAAATTATAAAGTCAGAATTACGAGATATAAAGTCAGAATTGTGTGATATAAAGTCAGAATTGCGAGTTATAAAGTCAGAATTGCGAGATATAAAGTCAGAATTGTGTGATATAAAGTCAGAATTGCGAGTTATAAAGTCAGAATTACGAGATATAAAGTCAGAATTGCGAGATATAAAGTCAGATTTGCGAGATATAAAGTCAGAATTGCGAGTTATAAAGTCAGAATTACGAGATATAAAGTCAGAATTGCGAGTTATAAAGTCAGAATTGCGAGTTATAAAGTCAGAATTGCGAGATATAAAGTCAGAATTACGAGATATAAAGTCAGAATTGTGTGATATAAAGTCAGAATTGTGTGATATAAAGTCAGAATTACGAGACATAAAGTCAGAATTGTGAGTTATAAAGTCGGAATTGCGAGATATAAAATCGGAATTGCGTGATAAAAAGTCAGAATTGCGAGATATAAAGTCGGAATTGTGTGATATAAAGTCAGAATTGTGAGTTACAAAGTCAGAATTGTGAGATATAAAGTCAGAATTGCGAGTTATAAAGTCAGAATTGCGAGTTATAAAGTCAGAATTGCGAGATACAAAGTCAGAATTGCGAGATACAAAGTCGGAATTGCGAGATATAAAGTCGGAATTGTGTGATACAAAGTCAGAATTGTGAGATATAAAGTCAGAATTGCGAGATATAAAGTCAGAATTGCGAGTTATAAAGTCAGAATTGCGAGATATAAAGTCAGAATTGCGAGATATAAAGTCAGAATTGCGAGATGTAAAGTCAGAATTGTGAGTTACAAAGTCAGAATTGCGAGATATAAAGTCGGAATTGCGAGATACAAAGTCGGAATTGCGAGATATAAAGTCGGAATTGTGTGATACAAAGTCAGAATTGTGAGATATAAAGTCAGAATTGCGAGATATAAAGTCAGAATTGCGAGTTATAAAGTACGAGATTATTTATGATTGAATAAATGGTCAGATTTAAGCGTTTACATAATTTATTTTTCTCTGTTGATCAGATTATTTCAGGTCTACACATCCAGTCGAGCTCAATCGGATCGGTTGAGGTGTTTACATGAAGGATTTTCAGTCTGATTGAGCCATCAATCCTATTATAAACATATTATTTGGGTGCATGTAAACATAGCTAGTGTAGAGCACCATGTGACTCCAGTCATGTGTTCAAATTTAAAGGGGCTGTATGTAGATTCAGAAACCCTTGTTAGTAGCGACACCGGTGGCCGTTAAGTGAACTGCAGCAGCAACTTACTGTGAAACTTTTTCGTTATTTTTTCGTTACAAGCTGTTCACACTTTGGCAATAAAAAAGAAATACGTGAAAATTCGTACACATAAACATTCACTTAATGTGACGCGTATTCAAGAGGTGTAATATAATTCCTCACACAAAACACTGATTATTTGTAACGTGGCGGTCGACGGCCGAGACTCTTATCCTCAGTTCTGTGTTTCAGGTAAAAGCATCTATGGAAACACATTTGCGGACGAGAACTTCAAGCTCAGACATCTGGGCGCAGGTTGGGTCAGTATGGCGAACGCCGGGCCCGACACCAACGGCTCTCAGTTCTTCATCACTTTAGCCAGAGCGCCGTGGCTGGACGGCAAACACGTGGTCTTCGGCAAAGTCTTGGAGGGGATGGTATGATTCCTGCAGAACACACACACATTTAGGGCCCTATGATTTCAGACAGAAACGGAATCCAGTCATAAAAATGGAATTTTGGATGAATAAATCAAAAGTAGGGCTGCACATTTAATCATATGGAGATATGGACTAGTGCCTGTGAATTTTAAAGCCTAAAAAGACTATTAAAGGGGTTATGACATGGATTTTTAAATTTTTTTAATATGTTCCTTGAGGTTCACTTAAAATGTTAATAAAGTTTTTGCACACACACACACACACACACACACACAAAAAATTATGTATGCGGAAAAACAATTATTTTCAACCTTCACAAACTCAAAGCTCTTCACTGCAACCCGCCAAAATAAAAAGTTTGGTTTAACTTGAAGAAATTGCGACAGAAAAATATTACTATTGTACAGTAGAATGTAATTCTTAAATAATAATAATAAAATTATTAAAACTTTATTTTTAAAGGAATAATCACAACTCTGACACTAATAATCACAATCATAATTTTTTATTGCACGTTTTATTTTTTGTATTAAATCAAAAATCCAGAAAAAAATTAAAACAGAATTTCTGAAAAAATAATTTCACAGGGTCCTATTATTGTTCAATAAATAAATAAATTATTAAGTTGATACAATTTTGAGAATTCAATTTATTAGATATGATTTTTAATTAATTAATGGACCATTAAAATGGAATCCAGAAGAATGAAAAAAAAAAACAGAATTTGGGAAAAAAATAAAACAGAATTTGGGAAAAAATAAAACATTTCATATGGCCATATTATTGAGAAAAAAAAAAAATCAATAAATTATTAAGTTGTTAAAGTTTTAAGAATTCATTTGATTAGACATGCTTTTTAATTATTACAATTTATTTAAATCATCAAAATAGAATCCAGGAGAATTAAAACGAAACCACACAGAATTTGTAAAAAAAAAAAAAAAAAAAAAAAAAAAATATATATATATATATATATATATATATATATATATAGGGCCTTAAAAATGTAATTTAATAAACAACAATTTTCCAATGATTTCTATTAATTAAGCTTTTTGATTACTAAAATTTAATTTAACCATTAAAATCAGGAAAAATGAAAATGGAAAAAACTATTAAAAAAAATAAATAAAGATGTTTTTTTGGGATGATTCACATAACATCTGTTTCCTAGTACAGACACAAAGACAGAGTGAGTGATGTCACTATGGTAGTAAACCAATAGCAGCGCTGCGAGCGGATGACATCACTCATCAGCGGTGTGTGTGTGTGTGTGTGTGTGTGTGTGTCTCAGGCTGTGGTTCACACCATTGAACTCCAGGACACGAACGATCGGAACCTGCCGTACACCGAGTGTGTGATCGTCAACAGCGGGAAGATCAAGGTGAAAGAGCCTCTGGTCGTGGAGGTGGAGGGATGGTGAATGATCACAGATACTGTACGTCTGTCTGATTTATGCTTCATGTCAATATCTTCATATCTGAGTTCTGCTGTGACTGTATTCATCAGTGTATTTTTTCTCCATCGTACCGTCATTAGATTATTCTCTAACCACTATGCAGCACTTTTTGTAAGTATCATATCAGTCCATATGTGACGTGATCTAATGTGTAACGGCCAACTCTCTCCTCACTGCGCAGCACTTTATGATCTGCTGTAGGAGTTTAACTGCACAAATCAACCTGAAATCATCTGCGAGTGCCATAAGAGACACAGACTTGAATTCTGTTTGAAATCTTGAACATTTGAATTATGACTTTGAATTTTGTTTCTAATGACATTTAGGAAAATAAATAATAATGTCTGTTAGAATAAGCTGTATTTAAATTTATGTAAATTTGGTTCATTTTGACCTTGTAGTTTTTATTTAGAAACTAAATTTATGTACTGTATGTATGTTTTTATCAATATATGTGTGTGTGTGTATATTATATATATACACACACACACACTACCGTTTAAATTATATACTATTATTCATCAAGGATGCATTAAATTGATCAAAATCGACATTTATAATGTTACAAAAGACTCTATTTCAAATAAATGCTGTTCTTCTGAACTTTCTATTCATCAAAGAATCCTTTAAAAATAAAATGTATCACAGTTTCCATAAAAATATGAACTGTTTTCAACATTGATAATAATCATAAATGTTTCTTGATCATCAAATCATCATATTAGAATGATTTCTGAAGGATCATGTGACACTGAAGACTGAAGTAATGATGCTGAAAATTCAGCTTTGATCACAGGATATAAATTACACTTTACTATATATTCACATAGAAAACAGCTGATTTACATTAAAATAATATTTCACATTT
Source organism: Ctenopharyngodon idella (assembly GCF_019924925.1). Taxonomy (NCBI): domain Eukaryota; kingdom Metazoa; phylum Chordata; class Actinopteri; order Cypriniformes; family Xenocyprididae; genus Ctenopharyngodon; species Ctenopharyngodon idella. Next base: position 33,678,942 of record NC_067227.1, read on the forward strand.
TTTACTGTATTTTTGATCAAATAAATGCAGCCTTGGTGAGCAGAAGAGACTTTTGAATTGTGTGTGTATATATATATATATATATATACACACACACACAATGGGTATCAACAATTAATTTAGTATATACTGTCTGAACAATAAACCATATTAGTTCTATCAGTTATAGTTTGCTAAACACAAATGTTTTGTATTCAGTTCCTAAAGTAAACATGAAAACATTTTACGTCCATTTCATGTTGACTTTATGATTGCTGCTGTCTCAAAATAAAATACTTTTCTCCTGAATGTGATTTATATCCTTTATTTCTGTGCAAAAACCTGATCTGAACACCATGTGACTGTTCATCTCACCTTGTGTTTCCATGTTGTGATGATCACAAACGTCAAACCCGACGGCAGGAGATCAGGACTGGAACAGGATTCTGTAAATTCATGTAAACATGATCCTTCATCCCAACGTTTTCTCAAGGTTCTCTCAAAGTTATGAACAAGCGTTAATAATAAAACATTATCTGGTCTTTAATAATGTTCTCAAAACGTAAGCATAAAAAAATTATTTATACATCGTTCAATAATTCAATAAAACATGACGAATGGTGCGACATAATTTTTGGCCAGAAATTATGAACACATGCGATATTTGTCAGCTTTTTGTTTTTCTGTGCATTTTGCATAGTAAAATAAACCCTGTAGCCGTAGTTTGACTTTAGCCGTAGTTTGCCGATGTTTTACTCAGACAGCGTGAGGTTAAAGCAGCACAAACTCACAGATCTGCAGACGTGACGGCGCTGACGTCTCCGCTGTGACCTGTTACAACATCTCCAGCCAACAAGTGCAGCTCTGAAGAGCTCTGGGAGGGAATTTCAGCGAGACGCACAGAGCCGCTTTGGAAAATAGCAGCGAATCGATGGAGGAGCCGTCCGGAGCTGGAAGTGTGTCCGGCGTGGAGGTGAGCGGAGATGACAGGCTTCATTATCAGCAGAGCTGGAGTCCCTGAGGAGCGCTCCTGCTGCATGATGGGACAGTTCGCTGGAAAGGTCAAGAGCAGACAAATCAGCCTGGCAGAAACCATCTGAAACTGCGCCTGATAGAGCCTGCAAACAATGATGTTCTTCCTCAGTGTTTCTGTCTTGTTTTCCAGCACAAATATCTAAACATTCTTAAATCAAGATACATTTACTGGAGAAGAAAAATGACTGAAGATATTAAGAAAAAATGAAGTGAGTTTGTGCTTAAAACAAGAACAAATATCTGCCAATGGAGTCAGAAAAATAACCTTCATTTAATCCATTGGCAGATATTTGTTCTTGTTTTAAGCAAAAACTCACTTATTTTGATTCATTTTCAGTCTTAATATCTTCAGGAACAATATGTGTTGTGAAAAGTGTAAACGAATAAACCTGAATTGAATACTGTTTCTATTAGATCATCAGTGTTGACTTCACATTAACTGAAACAAGTAATTGTAGCCGTTTTATCTCCGGTTTATGTCCTCCTCTAACATTTAAACATAATCCATTAAACGTAGTCTGCTTTTATAGAATAATGTCAGCGTTGCATATTGATTCGGAGGGCGTTTGAGCGCACTAAAGTCTCTGGCCATCTCCGCTGACAAGCGAATCATTTACAGATCTCCTCTCAGTTTCTGCCGTATTGACGTCCCTGTAATGACACGTCTAACCCTGTGTAACTCTGACAATTATTACCCAGAAGCTCCCAGTCCTGCAGGTCTTTACAATTAGAGCCGGAATCATCATGCTGACGAATCTGACACCTCGACAGAATTCTGCTTCAGTTCATTTCACACTCACTGATACACTCACATATACTTTTGATGAAATGTTTAATTTCAGCAGTTTTACGCACACCACTGGTTAAAAAGTTTGGATTAATTATGAGTTTTTAAAATAAAAAATACAGTAAAAATGTTACATATTTTTGTAATGTAAATCAGCTGTTTTCTATGTGAATATATAGTGAAGTGTAATTTATATTCAGTGATCAAAGCTGAATTTTCAGCATCATTACTCCAGTCTTCAGTGTCACATGATCCTTCAGAAATCATTCTGATATGATGATTTGCTGCTCAAGAAACATTTATGATTATTATCAATGTTGGAAACAGTCATATTTTTGTGGAAACTGATACATTTTTATTTTTCAGGATTCTTTGATGAATAGAAAGTTCAAAAGAACAGCATTTATTTGAAATGCATACGGGTCAATGACGTGACGCGTCATTTTTTTTGTCCAAAGGCCTTAATAATAATAAAAAACAAAGATATGACATCCAAAGTATGTAAGGTAGTACAACTAGATCTCTTTTATTGAATCCAAAAGGTTTTAATTATATTTTGCTACATATAAAGGTATTTTAAAGATTTTGACTTGTCAAAAGGTCATTCGGTTTAACCGTCCAAACGTTTATTTGTGATTAAAATATCTTAAAATGTAATAAATGTATATATTTTTTATTCTGGCATGATTTTATAACATCATATATCAACATAGTGCAAAATGGTATTAAAATTACGTGTAGAAGTCGTTACTTTGTTATGAGAAAGAATGTCCGGAAAAATGAATTTCATTGATGTCATTCGGAGTAACCAATATAAAGGGGCCATTTTGGATCAAGTCATGCGGTCAATATCATGTGACAGGATGTGACATCATTCAGACACCTGCAAACGACCACATGATCATGAAGTAAAGTAACGAACTCTCTTTTAACTATTTGATAAATTCATGTTTTCACTTGTTCATACGCATGTCCCTGAAACATCAGGTCATTCGGTACAACCGCTATAAAACATGGACAATGTTGTAATATTTTAAAAACTTGTACTAAATATAAAATGTTTGATTGTCCTTTTGCTAGCTAGCTAGATATCAGCCTGTTAGCATTGTTTGAAAATATCGTCATTCGGTAAAACCGAAATTTTGGTTAAACCGAATGACTTTTTTGGTGACAAATTTTGTCCATCTTGTAAAAAATGACAAAAGCAGTTTTAATTGATTATAAAACCACATAATATCATTGTTAACACTTAATAAAACTTAAAAATTAATTATATCTACATTATATTCGTCAATGACCCAAAAATGCCTGTTCAATTTGATGCATCTATTCTTAATAAAACTATTTCTTTAACCCCAAACTTTTGAATAGTAGTCTATCACTGTTTTAAACTATTTTCAACATTGATAATAATCATAAATGTTTCTTGAGCATCAAATCATCATATTAGAATGATTTCTGAAGGATCATGTGACACTGAAGACTGGAGTAATGATGCTGAAAATTCAGCTTTGATCACAGGAATAAATTACACTTCACTATATATTCACATAGAAAACAGCTGTTTTACATTACAAAAATATTTCACTATTTTTACTGTATTTTTGATCAAATAAATGCAGCCTTGGTGAGCAGAAAACACAAAATGTGCATTTCATTTGCAGCTATTGAATTATGTAGTGTTAAACAGTATATAAAAGCATCAGTTGGGTCATTAAAATTTACAATCAAGATTCGTTTGCAGTGCAAAAATCTATGAACCTTCAAATTGTGACTTTAAACATTATTCACGGTGAACAAGTCGTGGAATAAAAAGCCCAAATTCAGCACAGCCGAAGCAATCGGCTCTAAAAATGTGTCCGCGGCCCCAGAAATCAATAGCGCCGTCTCTTTACTCGGAGAAGACACCTGCTGGACAGCATTGATCGTCCCTTCAAGCCCTCTCAGCGGCTTCCCGCTACGCGTCACCAATTGTCTGCCTTTTTCTCTTTTGCCCGTTAAAATATGGTCACAAATTTACAAAAGGGACTTGTTCTCTCCGACCCCGGCGAGGTACCATCACTCAGTGGAAAAACATTGTGAAAATATCAAAGGGAAGCGCGCTGCGACAGGGGAGAGGTATAAACAGCGTAATGATTTCCCCAGAGTTTCTGCCAAGAGCCGGTGTCACCCGAAAGAGGAGTAAATGGTGACATATCCTCACTCAGGATCCCGGGGAAATCGAACACTGACATTCTTTTTAGGGCCCGAGCTCCTCATCAGCCAATTACCGCGGTAAGCGGAGAGCGAGAACGCCGCAGCCCTTCTGAGATTACGACCGCGCAACGCTGCCAAAACAGCCTCGACCGCGCCGGTGCCCAGAGGAACTATTTATAAATGAACTCAAGCCGCTTCAGATCAAACGCCCTCGACTTTTTTCCAGGCAAAAGACAAAGGAAAAGCGAGCGAGCGGCGCATGCTTGAAAGATGCTTCCAGTTGACAAAAAGCCCTTAAACGCCCTGAAACGCTGTTGACAGAGTTTAGTCGCGCAGGATAGATGAACGCAGTTAGGCCGCTGATCAGGGCAATGTTTAATCATTAAGATAAAGTGTTCACGCCGGAGCCGTTGTGGTAAATTTATGCATAGCGCCACATTCATCACAGCCTCAGAAGCCAGAAAAGAAAGTGTTGCTTAATAAATCAGCCGGTTTGAGGCGGGACGGAGAATCGCCCGCTAACAGCTGTTTGAATAAGCCACTGCATATTCCCAGCAGCACTAATCATGCTGCCGGTGGTCCGACGGCGGTCCGAGAGCGACAAACGTGCAGAAGTTCGGTCTGGGGGCAAATGAAAACAGATTGCCGTGTCTGAAGATCTGATGCTCTCGAGAAGCCCTCGATATGGCAGTTTTACAGCCGGCCTCTCTGTATTTGTCTGGATAATGTGAGCTCTCCTCTCTCGGATGTGTGGGAAGGGCTCGTTCTCGGCTCCCTCTGAAACTAATTAGCGCTGAAGGCCGGGGCTCGGGGAGCACGGTGACGCAGAGACGGTGGAGCCGGTTCGCAGCTTCAGAGGAGCAGTCACCCCTGAAACAATGGATGCTGCGGCACGGCTAACCTGATCGCGGCATCAGCGCTTCATTATCGCCGGATAACTGTATGATGATTTCCAGTCAGTCACTCGGCCGCTCGTTCGTGTTTGTCGGAGGTGTTCGTTCGGGTTAATGGCAGGAGCGGCCGAAGCATTCACCATAATTTTCCTACCAATATCAAGGAAAACACAGACTATCATTTCCTCACCTTCATCATGTCACTCCACACTCTTCTGTGGAACACAGAAGAATAATTAATAAAATTAAAGTAATAATATTTGTATAAAAATGGTATTAAACAGCAATATTACATTGGTGCATATCAATGAAAATGATTAAAAGTCGGTCATCCTTGTGTTCATTTAGTAAAAAACAAGCCTTTGTTGTTTAACTAGATTTTTACTGTATTTTCCATCAATCTACTTGCCACTCTTTAGTTGAAATGATGGTCCCTTCTGACATATGAATGTACTGAACCCTATAAAGCCACTGTATAATATTTCAAACACAAATTTCTAAGGCCTCTAAATTGTAAACATGATCAAAACTTTGCTGTCACACACAACCTGATTGTCTTTTAGTGTAGTTGTACAAACGTCCTTCAGCTCGTGTCTTTCTGCTGCCAAATCTGCACTGATTTTTATCAAGTAAACATAAGAATGAGTTTGATATTGCTAGTAATATTTCAACTGGACTGAAGTAGGTTTACTTGATTATCCGGACATCATTTATTAGAAAAATCACGAGTATCAAAAGGTTGATCATCTCTCAATCATCATTGCTATTGTATTGCATTATATGTTTTAAAACTACTGAGCTTTGATCATAAAACTAAGCATTTAATTATGACATATTATTAGCAGATATTTATATTAGTGCTGTCAAAGTTTAACGCATGCATTTAATTTTTTCAGTTTAATCGCGTTAAAAATATTTAACGCAGCATCCGTTTTCTCCATCATAATTTGGCTAGCGTTACATTATATGATCACGCTCTTATTCACACAAATGCTTTTAAACCATTCAAGCGCCACAAGACAAACGAGAACGCGCTGTCTGTGAATGCCGTGTCATGCGACACACACAGATCCGCGTCATGTCCGGCAGCGGCAGCTCTTAAAGTGACAGCAGCCTAATAAACCAGTCGCTGTGATGGCGGTCATTAATGTTCATCAAAGAAAACTGAGAAATTTTTAGCTTTAATAAGGATTAATCTATATTTCGTTTATACTTTATGCAGTGAAGACTGTAAAGTGTTTCACAACTTTATTCACTTTCTGTATATTTAGTTATACTGTAATGTTGAATGTCTATAGTTAACGTTTTTAAAAAATCAGTTTCAAAGAGACATCAGCAGCAGTATTAGCATCAGTGACACTGGCCTTCATTCATAAAAAGATGCCATTAAACAAATATTTAAAATATACTGTCTTTAAGTTGTTTCTACATTAATTTGGAGAGTAACTGTGAAATTATTACAATATAAAAATATTAATAATCTTGATTAATTACAGAAAAAAATGTGCGATTAATTAGTTAATTTTTTTAATCGATTGACAGCACTAATTTATATAGATTTTATGTAAGTATCTGCTGTACTGTTATATACATCTCATTGATTTACATTACAAGCTTCAGAATTTCCAACACTATCTCACGACTAATTGTCTGACCTCACACATACAAATTCATACGATTGGTCTAAACCCCAGTGATGGGTAGGTTTAGGTGTAGGTCATTCATACGAATTCATACAAATTTGGCAACTCATAAAATACGCATGATTAGGTAAAAAATGTACGAATTCATACTATCCCACTAGCACAAATTCATACGATTGGTCTAAACCCCAGTGACGGGTAGGTTTAGGTGTAGGTCATTCATACAAATTTGGCAACTAGTAAAATACGTAAGATTTAGCAAAAAACTTACGAATTCGTACTATCCCACTCATGCGAATTCATATGATTGGTCTAAACCCCAGTGACGGGTAGGTTTAGGTGTAGGTCATTCATACGAATTCATACGAATTTGGCAACTCGTAAAATATGTACGATTTAGCAAAAAAAGGTACAAAATTGTACGATCTCACTTGTACGAATTCATACGATTTGTCTAAACCCCAGTGACGTGTAGGTTTAGGGGTGGGGTTAGGGGTAGGTCATTCGTAAAAATTCATACGAATTTGGCAACTCGTAAAATACGTACGATTTAGCAAAAAACGTACGAATTTGTACTATCCCACTCGTACAAATTCATATGATTTATCTAAACCCCAGTGACGGGTAGGTTTAGGGGTGGGGTTAGGGGTTGGTCATTCATACGAATTCATACTAATTTGGCAACTCGTAAAATATGTACGATTTAGCAAAAAAAGGTACAAACTTGTACGATCTCACTTGTACGAATTCATATGATTTGTCTAAACCCCAGTGATGGGTAGGTTTAGGGGTGTTGTTAGGGGTAGGTCATTCGTACAAATTCATACGAATTTGGCAACTTGTAAAATACGTAAGATTTAGCAAAACACTTACGAATTCGTATGATCTCACTCATATGAATTCATACGATTTGTCTAAACCCCAGTGACGGGTAGGTTAGGTGTAGGTCATTCATACGAATTTGGCAACTCGTAAAATATGTACGATTTAGCAAAAAATGTACGAATTCGTACTATCCCACTCGTACAAATTCATACGATTTGTCTAAACCCCAGTGACGGGTAGGTTTAGGGGTGGGGTTAGGGGTTGGTCATTCATACGAATTCATACGAATTTGGCAACTCGTAAAATATGTACGATTTAGCAAAAAAAGGTACAAAATTGTACGATCTCACTTGTACGAATTCATACGATTTGTCTAAACCCCAGTGACGTGTAGGTTTAGGGGTGGGGTTAGGGGTAGGTCATTCGTACAAATTCATACGAATTTGGCAACTCGTAAAATACGTACGATTTAGCAAAAAACGTACGAATTTGTACTATCCCACTCGTACAAATTCATATGATTTATCTAAACCCCAGTGACGGGTATTTTTAGGGGTGGGGTTAGGGGTTGGTCATTCATACGAATTCATACTAATTTGGCAACTCGTAAAATATGTACGATTTAGCAAAAAAAGGTACAAAATTGTACGATCTCACTTGTACGAATTCATACGATTTGTCTAAACCCCAGTGACGTGTAGGTTTAGGGGTGGGGTTAGGGGTAGGTCATTAGTACAAATTCATATGAATTTGGCAACTCGTAAAATACGTACGATTTAGCAAAAAACGTACGAATTTGTACTATCCCACTCGTACAAATTCATATGATTTATCTAAACCCCAGTGACGGGTAGGTTTAGGGGTGGGGTTAGGGGTTGGTCATTCATACGAATTCATACGAATTTGGCAACTCGTAAAATATGTACAATTTAGCCAAAAAAGGTACAAATTTGTACGATCTCACTCGTACGAATTCATATGATTTGTCTAAACCCCAGTGATGGGTAGGTTTAGGTGTAGGTCATTCATACGAATTCATACAAATTTGGCAACTCGTAAAATACGTACGATTTAGCAAAAAATTTACGAATTCGTACTATCCCACTCGGATGAATTCATATGATTTGTCTAAACCCCAGTGACGGGTAGGTTTATGGGTGGGGTTAGGGGTAGGTCATTCGTAAAAATTCATACGAATTTGGCCACTCGTATAATAATTACGATTTAGCAAAAAACGTATAAATTCTTACAAGGTCGTAAGAATTAGCCACCTCGTAAAATATGTATGAATTGCCGTGAGATCGGGTTGCAATTTCATCTTACTTTTTGTCCATATAAATATCAGCATCTGCAGCAAATTGCCAGTTTGGGCCTCTGAATAAAATTAAGCTGTTTTTTCCTCCATATTCTCACTAATATCAGCCTATATGAGTCATAAAAGCCTGATGGATCAACACAAAAATGTTTTTTTTTTTCTAATTTTGTCTAAAGGTTCAATAAACTGTTCCATTTCAAAAAGGGATTTTCTGACTATGATTTCCTCCATCATCCAGCCCTAGTTAACAGTAAAGATGCCATTTCATCACGCGTTCATCAAATCACGTGACGAGCTGCTGCTGAAAACTCTGACGGGTGTTGGGACAGAGAGCGGCGTCTGATGTTTCTAGGAAGGCTTTGGGACGGAGCGGGAGCGGACAGGCCCGTCCTCCAGCCTTCAGGACCGGATCAATAGCAGCTGAATGCCATCTGCTTGGGGCAGCAGAACGCCAGCGCAAGCCCGCACCATGCATCTTCCACTATTGAAAGGTTATTTTTATGCAAGTAAACAATTCATCCTCTGGTCTCCACGCGTTCTGCTCATTTACTCACTCCCGGTCGATAGCATATGCAAAACGGGCGGGGAAAAAAAATTGAATCCTAGGAGTGAAGCTGATGCCCAGGTGACAACTAATCGATTAGCCTCTCCGCGAAACTGTGACGTGCGGTCAGAGTGTTTTATAGCCGCTCATGCAAATCCAAGCCCCAACAACACAATTCTCCAAGCGCTCCTGAACTCTTTAACCGCTCCGAGAGGGAGATAAGACAGTCAGCGCGGGGAGAATCTACTTTTTAGCTTCAATTAATGACACCGGCGCGCCCGTCTCGCTCCTGTTTTTCGGCCGAACTCGAGGACAGACGCGTCTGACGGGATGATGATGCCGTCCGGGGGAGACGTGGATATTTCCAGCGCACGCTCCGGCGGCCGCACCGAACCTGTTACGGCTCCGCGGGGGATTGTTCGGCTCTTATTAGATTTTCTGCAGTCCAGCTATTAGTGATAAATGTACTGCTGCATTCACTGTCAAGTTAATCAATGCTGCCAAAGTTTTGTTGACCTAACAGCAATCTATAAAGCAAAGGCGCTCCATTTTTTACCCTGCCCGAACCGTGACAACTCTGTCGGCCCCTCGCTGCTCTGATACTCCTTCAAAGAGGCCGGCGCTTCACTTGAAGGGCTCTCGGCAAATTGAAATACTGTCTTTAAAAGCGGGGCAATTGCTGTGACGCCTCGCCTGTCAAAGAAATTGTTTAAAAACCAGAGTCGCTCAAACAGATCCAGTTTGATGGTTAAAACACTGGCAAATCGATAACTTCACAGATGATAGAACGTTGTCAAGTGTTAAAAAAAGCCCCATTTTCTTTGACAACAAACCCCTTGTTTTCAGCGGCTGTAGCGGTGAAGAGACGAGCGCCGTGAGATCGAAAGAACTGTGAGAAGATGAAATAAGAGCCCGAGCTCAAATGTATGGTTCTGTCAGCAGCCGTCCGCTGAAACAAATGACCGCCGCACACTTTCAAACGCAATTATGGCCTTATGAAATATGAATTTGCATTGATTTTTCCCAGCGTTTCCCATGATCATTCAGGTCTGTGCATGAAATACTCGCAGTATAAATTATGAAAGCGAGCTGACGTCACGAGTTTCTTCTGCTCCACAAAAATATGTTCTAAGAACGTTTTGCTAAAGTTACGAAAACTTATTTTTTATTTCTGCTATTATTATTATGACCTCCCCCCCCACGGACGGACAAAACTAACGGCTGGTCCTTCACAGGAACCACAATTACTGCTGAGAGGGAGACGGAGGGCCGTAACCCGGCTGGAGAATACTGATTAACCTTTTTCAGGCCGTTGACAAATGAATTGCATCAACCGTGTGCGACAGCATTTATCACTGCCCGACCACACTTAGAGTCCCGACCGGCCGCAGCAAAATAACAGGCTTGTGCTAATAAAACCGAGCTGCGTGCCACAGCGCATTATGTCACCGGCCGAACCGCCTGACATCCGTCTTCTTTGATCCAGCACAGAAAACCAGAAGTCACTTTCAGAGTCGTTGGATGTGAAAAAGACACAAATGCATCAACATAACACCAGCTGTGCCAAAAAATGAGTCTTGTTTTACAGCACAAATATCTAAACAATCTTAAATCAAGACACATTTATAATTAATGAATATATTAAGTCTTATTTAGTCAATAATGCATCAAAATGAAGTGAGTTTGTGCTTAAAACAAGAACAAATATCTGCCAATGAAGTCAAGATTATTTTGAAAACAAGATTATTTTGCTTATTTTTTCTGAAAACAAGACAATCATTTTTACTTGTCTAGAAAATGCTTCTTGATTTAAGAATTTTTAGATATTTGGACTGGAAACAAGACAAAAAAATCTAAGTAAGAAAAGCATTTTTTGCAGTGTACCATGATGGTGTTTTGTGTTTGTGTGAATGACTCTGTGTTTCTTCTATATACTAGTATATACTTCTGCCTGTGGAAAAGCTACTTGTGATGAACTTATTCATGGTGCATTATGGTGGTTGTCAGTATATGTTAAAGGAACACTCTAAAAAATACTGGGTTAAAAACAACCCAAGTTGGGTTGAAAATGGAATAACCTAGCAATTGGGTTGTTTTGACCCAGTGGTTGGGTTAAATGTTTGCTCAACCTGCTGGGTAGTTTTATTTAACTCAACTATTGTTTAAAAATTACTATATGTCTATATGTCTAAGCAATTAAATAAATGTTTATTGTTTAATTATTATTCATTAAACTTATTAATAAATGTTAATTTATTAAACATCAATTAATGTTAATTTCCAACATACTTTGGGTTCATTTTAAGCAAGAATAGTTGAGTTAAAACTATAAAACGATAAAACTACTCAGCAGGTTGGGCAAACATTTAACCAACAACCCAGTCGCTGGGTTAAAACATCCCATTCGCTGGGTTAAAACATCCCAATCGCTGGGTTAAAACATCCCATTCATTGGGTTAAAACATCCCAATCGCTGGGTTAAAACAACCCATTCGCTGGGTTAAAACATCCCATTCGCTGGGTTAAAACAACCCAATCACTGGGTTAAAACATGCCAATCGCTGGGTTAAAACATCCCATTCGCTGGGTTAAAACAACCCAATCGCTGGGTTAAAACATCCCATTCGCTGGGTTAAAACATCCCATTCGCTGGGTTAAAACAACCCAATCGCTGGGTTAAAACATCCCATTCGCTGGGTTAAAACAACCCAATCGCTGGGTTAAAACATCCCATTCGCTGGGTTAAAACATCCCATTCGCTGGGTTAAAACATCCAAATCGCTGGGTTAAAACATCCAAATGGCTGGGTTAAAACATCCCAATCGCTGAGTTAAAACATCCCATTCACTGGGTTAAAACATCCCATTCGCTGGGTTAAAACAACCCAATCGCTGGGTTAAAACATCCCATTCGCTGGGTTAAAACAACCCAATCGCTGGGTTAAAACATCCCATTCGCTGGGTTAAAACATCCCATTCGCTGGGTTAAAACATCCCATTCGCTGGGTTAAAACAACCCAATCGCTGGGTTAAAACATCCAAATGGCTGGGTTAAAACATCCCAATCGCTGGGTTAAAACATCCCATTCACTGGGTTAAAACATCCCATTCGCTGGGTTAAAACAACCCAATCGCTGGGTTAAAACATCCCATTCGCTGGGTTAAAACAACCCAATCGCTGGGTTAAAACATCCCATTCGCTGGGTTAAAACATCCCATTCGCTGGGTTAAAACATCCCATTCGCTGGGTTAAAACAACCCAATCGCTGGCTTAAAACATCCAAATGGCTGGGTTAAAACATCCAAATGGCTGGGTTAAAACATCCCATTCGCTGGGTTAAAACATCCCAATCGCTGGGTTAAAACATCCCATTCGCTGGGTTAAAACATCCCATTCGCTGGGTTAAAACATCCAAATGGCTGGGTTAAAACATCCAAATGGCTGGGTTAAAACATCCCAATCGCTGAGTTAAAACATCCCATTCACTGGGTTAAAACATCCCATTCGCTGGGTTAAAACAACCCAATCGCTGGGTTAAAACATCCTATTCGCTGGGTTAAAACATCCCATTCGCTGGGTTAAAACATCCCATTCGCTGGGTTAAAACAACCCAATCGCTGGGTTAAAACATCCCATTCGCTGGGTTAAAACATCCAAATGGCTGGGTTAAAACATCCCAATCGCTGGGTTAAAACATCCCATTCACTGGGTTAAAACATCCCATTCGCTGGGTTAAAACAACCCAATCGCTGGGTTAAAACATCCCATTCGCTGGGTTAAAACAACCCAATCGCTGGGTTAAAACATCCCATTCGCTGGGTTAAAACATCCCATTCGCTGGGTTAAAACATCCCATTCGCTGGGTTAAAACAACCCAATCGCTGGCTTAAAACATCCAAATGGCTGGGTTAAAACATCCAAATGGCTGGGTTAAAACATCCCATTCGCTGGGTTAAAACATCCCAATCGCTGGGTTAAAACAACCCAATCGCTGGGTTAAAACATCCCATTCGCTGGGTTAAAACATCCCAATCACTGGGTTAAAACATCCCATTCGCTGGGTTAAAACAACCCAATCGCTGGGTTAAAACATCCAAATGGCTGGGTTAAAACAACCCATCGCTGGGTTAAAACATCCCATTCGCTGGGTTAAAACAACCCATTTGCTGGGTTTGTCCATTTTTCAATCTTGGGTTGTTTTTAACCCAGCATTTACAAAACATATTTTAGTAGCAGTGTGCGTTGTTGAATTTACTGGTGTAAATTACAGTTTTATACTGTAAAATTTATAGGTTATTCTGTACATATGTTTACATTTTTACTGTATTTTTTTTTACAGAATTTTTCTGGTAACCACAGCTGCCAACATTTTATTGTAAAAACAATGTTTTTTTTTTGTTTTTTTTGTTTTGTTTTTTTTTACAGTAAATGTATTAGAAAACGTAACATTTTGCAGTTTATTTAATAATTGTTTAAGGCCATTTCGTGATTTCAATCATAATACAGTAACCCCCCAACCATTTGTTTTTTCTCAGATTTACGCAATTCATGTGGGTCATACTTTTCATGTGGGAAAATACGTAAATCTGTATAAATACAGAAAAAAATCACATCTCTGATATTTGTACTGTAAAACAACTCAAAAACACTGAGGAAGAACATAATTTTTCTTCAGCATCATTTGAGGCAAATCATTTACAATCGCAAACGCCTTTAATCCTTAATAATTGTAGTAAACACTGCTCTAGTGATGAACGGTGTGACTGTGAATCATTTTGGCTGAACAATCCACAAAAGGTCACTTATCTGACACGTTACAGTGCCATTTGCATTTGGCCGTGCATTTATTGACCTCTACGCTGAGCGTTTGCCATTAATGCCTTTCTGGGTGTGATGTGTTCACTCAGCAAACGCTGCGACGGTCAATTAACAGAGATCTCTAATTGCACCTCTATTCAACGAGCCTTCCGTTATTATGCGTCCGTTACCGTTGAGGAGTGAACTATAATGAGGAATTAGAGGGAAACGGCCGTACAAATGATGATACAACTCGTACCCAACGCTCATCAATTTTCCCTGTTTGTTTTCTGCTGTATTTCTGCCGCTCTGAAAGCACCGGCTAACAAGAACAAAGCCTCCTGCGCTCGTGTCCACACACATTTTGGGGAAATAAGCCCAATCGGGTGCGAGGGAGAATTATTTTTCTTTATTAAGTGACCTGTGTCCCAGGAGATACAAAAGAAAGCAAACAATTAATCTTTTCCTATTGGTTGGGTGCAGAACGGGCTCGGGCCGGGATGAAGGCGGTCCGTACCTGTGGAGGGGTAATTAGGCCTGGCCTGGGGAATAAATGGATTCCAGCTTCAAGTGTGCTGAGCTTTCAGCCCGTGACAGCGAGCGCTTTCACCCCCACAAATAACATCTCCGCTGGAACCATCACCTATGACCAAAAACAGCAGAATAATTAACAAGATTCAATGTATTAATTGCTGCGAGCCATTAAAAATGGCCAGAGAAGGTGCATTAATTGCTGCTCCTAACAAAGTGTTTAATCAAATTAAGGCGGGACGTTCTGTTCACAGTTGGCTAAGCAGGAAAAGCTTCTGCCAGCCTGGAAAAAAACAACCAACATTATCAATAACGCTGGGAGCCGTTCGAATAAGCTTTCTTTGTTTTAACACTTTAACTGATCAGTGTGTTTAACTCTTGCGCTCGTGAACCAAGCTTTAGGAGGGAAGAAACTGAATCAGATTTCTCTGGAACATATCGGTTATTATTACTGGGATATTAAATATATATGTCGACTGATGTTGGATATTTAATTGTACATGCTTATTTCTCCCATACACTGCAAATAATGAGGTTCTTCCTCAGTGTTTCTGTCTTGTTTTTCAGCACAAATATCTAAACATTCTTAAATTAAGATACATTTACTGGAGAAGAGAAATAACTGAAGATATTAAGTCTTGTTTAATGAAAAATAATATAAAAAATGTAAGTTTTATTAAGTGTTAACAATGATATTATGTGGTTTTATAATCAATTAACACTGCTTTTGTCATTTTTTACAAGATGGACAAAATTTGTCACAAAAAAGTCATTCGGTTTAACTAAAATTTCGGTTTTACCAAATCACACTTTCGGTTTTACCGAATGACGATATTTTCAAACAATGCTAACAGGCTGATATCTAGCTAGCTAGCAAAAGGACAATCAAACATTTTATATTTAGTACAAGTTTTTAAAATATTACAACATTTTCCATGTTTTATAGCGGTTGTACCGAATGACCTGATGTTTCGGGACATACGTATGAACAAGAGAAAACATGAATTTATCAAATAGTTAAAAGAGAGTTAGTTACTTTGCTTCACGACCATGTGGTCGTTTGCAGGTGTCTGAATGATGTCACATCCTGTCACATGATATTGACCGCATGACTTGATCCAAAATGGCCCCTTTATATTGGTTTCTCCGAATGACATCAATGAAATTCATTTTTCCGGACATTCTTTCTCATAACAAAGCAACGACTTCTACACATAATTTTAATACCGTTTTGCACTATTTTGATATATGATGTTATAAAATCATGCCAGAATAAAAAATATATACATTTATTACATTTTTAGATATTTTAATCACAAATGAACGGTTGGATGGTTAAACTGAATGACCTTTTGACAATTTTAAAATCCCTTTATATGTAGCAAAATATAATTAAAACCTTTTGGATTCAATAAAAGAGATCTAGTTGTACTACCTTACATACTTTGGATGTCATATCTTTGTTTTTTATTATTATTAAGGCCTTTGGACAAAAAAAAAAAGACCTGTCACGTCATTGACCCGTTTACATGACCTTTGAGATGTGCAGTAAACTTTTTATGCCACTGGGCAAAATTATCCTTTTTATATTCTGTCCTATTTTAGTTTAGACACACATGTGAAATGTCAATTATTATCTCTTATTTTTATTTATACACCTAACACTGAATGTTTAACTCGTTAACAAGCTGGTTACTCTCTTAACTAGTAGTGTCCCAGACATCCACCTCCATTATAATGAGGAACTGATTCTCCGTACGGCAGTTTCTTCCTCTTACAGCAGGTTTCAGAAGGAATTAATTTATATAATATCATATAATTATTCATGACATCACACAATGTTTTATGAGGTGAATTACAAGGCAATACTTTTATAATGCATAATGAAAAATTGATCAAAATGTAGTGAGTTTGTGTTAAAAACAAGAACAAATATCTGCCAATAATGATACCAACTTCAAATTCGGTTCACATCTTGGTTAGACATACGGCTTTGGTTTTCTGGCAATTTTAGAGTCCAAATTAGTTTGTAAAATATATATTTTGTACAAAATAAAAATATTTAGTACAGTACATTTACTTTACAGTAAACTTTTTTACATTTTCATGTTTGTTCAGCAATAATCTGCTGAGTGTCTTCTTTAAACAGAGACCAACCTTTCATGAACTACAACCGTTTCAGCTCAGATCTGCTCAAAAAGATCACATGACAAACTGAATATGAACATGAAAACAGTGTGTTGTTAACCTCAAAGAGAAGAAGATCAGCTGACACAGGCGTGTAGAGATGTTTCATGATACCTCAACTTTCGCTCCGACCTCCTGAAAGATCTCGGCTCCTCTGACAGATAACAGAGCGCTCCGTGCTGTCCTACATTCCTGGGCCGGTTCTCCTAAAAACCTGTGGACTCAGGAGAGAGGAGCGAGGCCGAGCAGTGATGGATTCCAGTTATTAGCAGATCAAAAAGATGGATGGCATCCTGCTCCACCCAATCAACATCATCATCTAGATCTATTTAAAGATAGCGCTTGTGCTAATCAACTTATTTAAGCTGCTGATAATATCAGAGCCCAGAATAATCTGCCGTTCTGTGCCACATCTCGGCGCTGATCGATAAAATCACTTGAGCCGGCGCAAAGCGAGGTAAGTAACGACTCTCCAGGTCATTAATATTATTTAACACTCTTCAGAGCGCACTTAATGAAGAAGAAAAACTAGAGGAAACCTCACCGCTAGCGGTACAACACTCACTCACTCACTCGATCCGATCCGATCCGATCCGAGCGCAGCTGATGATGTTCACTGGATACAGTTCATAGTGTCTCATCAGATCCTCTTTAAATGACTTCTGTACTGTACAGAAACAGCTCTGATTTGAGGAAAACTGTGTAAAAAATTATTATTCATCTGGAAAAGAAGAAAACAGAAAAAATTATGAATAATCTGGGGGAAAAAATCAGCAAAGTGATGGTTTGAAAAAATTACTTAATCTGAATTTAAAAAAAAAAAAATACTTAATTTGAAAAAAACAAAACAGAAACAGTAAAAAGAAGAAAAAAGGGGGAAAAATAATTTAAAAAAAAAGGGGAAAAATAATTAAAATAAAGAGGAAAACAGAGAAAAAAAGGGGGAAATAATCTGAAAAAAATCAGAACAAGTAGAAAAAAGAAAAATAGAAAAAATTAATTAATAATCTGGAAAAATTCAATAATCTGGAAACTGGTGATTTGAAAAACAAAAATCTGAATAAAAAAAATAATCTGAAAAAATAATCAGGACAAAAACAGAAAAAAGGGGGGGAAATAGAAAAGAAAAAATGCAAAAATATCTAATAAACTGATGTTTTGAAAAAAAATAAAATAATAATGACTTAATCTCAAATAATAAAAACAGAAAAAAAAAAGGAAAAAAATAATCTGAAAAATCAAAAAAAAAAAAAAAGTCAGAATAAGTAAAAAAAAAAAAGTAGAAAATAGAAAAAATAATAATCTGAAAAAAATGTAAAAAAAAAAAAAAAAAAAAAGACGGAAAAAATTATCTGAAAAAAAGAATTGATTATCTAATAAACTGATGTTTTGAATAATTAATAATGTTCTAATATTATGAACACATCAGTTCTTCATTAAAAGATGGACAATTACTGTACAAACATATCTGTAAATATCTGTAAACAGAAGTGTTTGTATTTAGAGTAAAACTGTCAAAATTAATTAATAAGAAAAACAAAATCATATTAAATAGAAAAAATAATCTAAGAAAAAAAAATAGAGCATTGATTATCTAATAAAATGATGGTTTGAGTGTACAGTATGAACACATCAGTTCATTAAATTACTGTACGATCATGTCTGTACATTTTAACAGCTGTGTTTGCATGTAGAGTAAAATTTTGTGTCAAAATATAAATAAATGGATGAATAAATAAATAAATAATCGTAAACACCTGTTCCACCCAACGCTGTTTTCAGATTTATGAACTCTAGTGAATTACTGAGCGGTCACCAGTTAACCGTCATATGTGTAGTATTTCACAGGAACCATTTACAACAGGTAAAAGTGTCTTTTGACTTCCTGTGCTCGAGGCTCTGGACAGGAAGCATTAAGAGCAGCTGTAGCTGAATGAAGACAAACTGAAGACAAGCCCAGTTTCCAGCAGAGCTAAAGCTGCTTACAAGATAAATACGGCGGAGCGAGCCTTCAGCCGTGATGAACGAGCCCTCGCGCCTCGCAGCCGGACCCGAGCAGCTCCTCAGGTGGAAAAACACCGTCAGTGTGTGGATTTACAAACCTGCGCGGATCTGTTATTCTGCCTGGATGAAGTCAAGGAAGGAAAAACACATGAGAAGGAAAGAAAGCATCATGTTGGGGTTAGAGGTCACTTCTGACCAGCGTTGAAGTTCCCTATTGTGACGTAAAAGAGTCAACGGCTTCTGGAACGAAAGAAGAAGTAGGGCGGGGAATTGACTGGATCGTGGGAAGTTGGGCGCGAGTTTTGATTTAAAGGAGACCTTTCACAAGATGTAATATAAGTCTCTGGTGTCCCCAGAATGTGTCTGTGAAGTTTCAGCTCAAAATCCCCCACAGATCATTTATTATAGCTTGTCAAATTTGCCCCTATTTGGGTGTGAGCAAAAACACACCGTGTTTCCCTTTAAATGCAAATGAGCTGCTGCTCCCGCCCCCTTTCCAGAAGAGGGCAGAGCTTTAACAGCTCAACAACAACAAAGCTGGGGAATCTCACGCAGCCAAAATGAGGATTGTCAGTAACGGTGTTCAGCCTTACATTGTTCAAACCGGAGTCGACACTGATGGAGAGTGAACAAAATGGCGGCGCCGTGGGTGGAAACATGCAGATTAAGGGGCGGTAATATTATAATAAGATCCCCTTCCTACGTCACAAGGGGAGCGAAATCTGAGCGCTTGTTTTTCTCATGCTTGCAGAGAAAGGCTTACCAAAACAAAGTTACTGGGTTGTTCTTTTTCACGTTTTCTGGGTTGGTAGAAGCACTGGGGACCTGATTATAGCACTTAAACACGGAAAAATTCAGATTTTCATGATATGTCCTCTTTAAAATGAACAATATCGTCCACTGGTGTGAACGCTAATATACACTAACAATCAAATGTTGAACTTTGGGGTCTGTAAAACATTTTTTTTATGCTTTTAAATGTTTCTTGAGCAGCAAATCATCATATCAGAATGATTTCTGAAGGATCATGTGACACTGAAGACTGGAGTAATGATGCTGAAAATTCAGCTTTGATCACAGGAATAAATTACACTTTACTATATATTCACATAGAAAACAGCTGTTTTACATTACAAAAATATTTCAATTTTTTTTCTGTATTTTTGATCAAATAAATGCAGCCTTGGTGAGCAGAAGCACTGTGGAATGACCCGCAACCCTCACATGTTCTTCAGAAAGTGTAAAAATCGAGTTTGAATGCTGTAATTGTGTTTTTCTGGGTGCAACAGCACAAGCAATTAAAGCGCAGATGCACAAAAAGCCTCCGTCCGTCCGTCTGATCGTCCCACAGCGAGACCGAGGTCAACATCAGGTGCACCGGCCACCCTAATTACAACCAAAAGACATGCGGCGGAGGCGTCCTGGGGTTCAGAGGTCAAAGGTCGAGCAGTGGGGGTGGGGACAGCCAACGGCCCACTGCATGTGAAACATCATTCAGCTTCTCTTTAATCTGTTTGATACACATGAAGACTGAACAGAACAGAAAACGTCCAGACGTTCTCATAACACATCTTATTATCAGTCCCTGTAATTCCTCATCATTCCCGCTCGCTCCCTTCGGCCTTGTTTTTAAAATAGAAACAGGTCTTCCTCTGGTTCAACAACTTTACCTGTTTACACTCCTGTAAAACAGAGCTGCTAAATTACTCATCGGCCCTCTCGAGGCAGACGAGTCCAAACAAAGCAGAGTTTTTTTGCTCCGAGTCTAAAAATAAGCCGATGCTAAAGGTTTCCTGCGGCTCGTAGCCCCGCGGCCCTTAACCTTTCCCAAAGTTGTAGATGAAATGTCAGCTGGAGACCCTCAGGTATAAGTTAGCTGCCTAACCAGACAGCAGCACCATATGAATCACTGTCATTCTAAATGTAGAATCAGCAATTCTACAATCGTCCTATCTGGAAACGTAACGGCGAGGAAGAGCCGCTCCAGGAGCTCTGCTATTGATTTTTCTCCCAAACAAAGAGACTTTTGCAAATACATGATACATCATAATCATGTAATTTGTACCTTTGCGTCAAGCGAGGAAACGCAACAAAGACGTGGACCTGTACGAAAACGAGGGTGGCAACTTTTACAGGGAACTGACGAGAAATTGAACAAACGTCAGAAGTTTTGAGGAAACTTCAGGAGAGAAGCTTTACTGCAATACGTGATTGTGACTGTAAACTCCACACTCTAAAAAATGCTGGGTTAAAAACAACCCAAGTTGGGTTGAAAATGGACAAACCCAGCGGTTGGGTTAAATGTTTGACCTGCTGGGTAGTTTTATTTAACTCAACTATTGTAAAAAATTACTGTAGACAATAATAATAATCAAAAGGTGAATTTTTTTTTATTAATAAGCAATTTAATAAATGTTTAATGTTTAATTATTATTCATTAAACATTAATAAATGTTAATTTTATAATTTGGATTCATTTTAAGCAAGAAATACAGTAATTTTTAATCAATAGTTGAGTTAAATAAAACTACCCAGCACGTCAAACATTTAACCCAACCGCTGGGTTAAAACAACCCGTTCGCTCGCTGGGTTAAAACAACCCAATCGCTGGGTTAAAACAACCCGTTCGCTCGCTGGGTAAAACAACTTGTTTGCTCGCTGGGTTAAAACAACCCAATCGCTGGGTTAAAACAACCCATTTGCTGGGTTAAAACAACCCGTTCGCTCGCTGGGTAAAACAACTTGTTTGCTCGCTGGGTTAAAACAACCCATTCGCTGGGTTAAAACAACCCGTTCGCTCGCTGGGTAAAACAACTTGTTTGCTCGCTGGGTTAAAACAACCCAATCGCTGGGTTAAAACAACCCAATCGCTGGGTTAAAACAACCCATTCGCTGGGTTAAAACAACCCGTTCGCTCGCTGGGTAAAACAACTTGTTTGCTCGCTGGGTTAAAACAACACATTCGCTGAGTTGATCCATTTTTAACCCAACTTGGGTTGTTTTTAACCCAGCATTTTTTAGAGTGCAGCGCTGAAATTTTGAAGAACTTGATTATTTGGTTGTACTATATTTTACATTTTATATTGGCACACTTTTTGTGTGTTTTATAATATACACTATATGCTGGGATAAAAACAACCCAAGTTGGGTTAAAAATGGACAAACCCAGCGGTTGGGTTAAATGTTTCCCCAACGTGCTGGTCAGTTTTATTTAACTCAACTATTGTTTAAAAATGACTATATGTCTGGCTTAAAATGAACCCAAAATATGTTGGAAATTAAAAATCAGACACATAATTACTAGAGGAAACAATAATAATCAAAAGGTGAACATTTATTAATAAGCAATTTAATAAATGTTTATTGTTTAATTATTATTCATTCAACTTATTAATAAATGTTCATTTCTTAACCATATTAATAAATATTAATTTCAAACATACTTTGGGTTCATTTTAAACAAGCAATACAGTAATTTTTAAACAATAGTTGAGTTAAATAAAACTACCCAGCAGGTCAAACATTTAACCCAACCACTGGGTTTGTCCATTTTTAACCCAACTTGGGTTGTTTTTAACCCAGCATTTTTTAGAGTGTAGTTTGATTTTGTTGACATGATTTCTCTTTTTATCACTTCATAAATCAGAGAACACTGTCAACAGATAGAAAACCATGTTTTTAGGAACAAAATGTTGTATAAATCAGGTGAATGATATATGAACAAACCTTTAGATATGAATAAAACTGTAAAGTTTGGTGTGTGTAAAGCTGCTGAAGTGATTTCTGACTCAAACTCAAATCTACAGACACATTAAAAGTGCAATAAAACAAACACTTAAATGTGTGTTTTGGAAGTTTTCTTTCCACTAGTATGAAGTTATGGAAGCAAAATAGAGCTCAAAACGACAGGTGCAACAAAAAACAATGTTTTTGCCTTAAAAGATAATCATACGTCAAATAATGACTGTCTGATTATACATTATCCCATAATTATCCCACACAACTGTTGAATTGTTGATTCATTTTCTATGAAGTAACTCATCAGTTCATTTCACCAAATTGTTACTTTACTTTGTTACTTTCAAATTTCCTACAAAGCAATGTAATGACGGCTTGAGCTGTTTCAGCTGAACATTCACACACATTTCCACCTCTGCAGTGCATTAATGTTCAGTAACAGACAGTCATGTGACCTGCTGCGAGACGCTTCAGTATCAGTGATCTGCGAGGAGAGAATCTCTCTGTTCTCCCAGCATCCCCGGCGCTCGGTGCCACGCTGCATCACACCCAGTTTGCCTCCCTGTTCCCGGACAGTCTGAAACACTTTTCCTGATCTCGTTCATCTTGATGGATTGTCAATATATGGATCGTCCTGCTCTCTAATTCAGTGAAAAAATCTAGTTTTCCATTAGTCTCTGCCTTTCTAATTTTCACTGCTGCTTTGCCACGTGTAATTATTAAAGGCAGATTCAAGAAAGCAATTACTGAACTAGGGTTTGTATCTTTGAAATCTTAATAAGCAGAAGAAGTTGTGCTGGGAGAGCAGATATACGGCTCTCGGCTGTGGCATTCTGGGGGATTTTCTTTGAGACTCGCGCTGTTAAGTAACACATCAAAGCGGCCGAACGAAACAAAATGTAATACTGCTTTCCCAGCTACTTCAATCCATTTCAAATTATGACTCTCCCCAACGATAATAATCAATATCTGTTTAGCGTGTGCAAGGGCTTTTGTGTCAATACAGGAGTTTACAGAACAGGTCAAAGGTTAGCTAAGCATCATGGTCATTGCAATATAATGTTTCGTAACATTTTCGAATAGTTTGTGTTAAATGAAAATACAACCTGACATTAAAGACAAAAAGAAAATGTTATTTTTAGAGCCTTTTAAAAGAAAATATATTTTTTGGCTGCATGAGATTCTCCAGCTTTGTTGTTGTTGAGCTGTTAAAGCTCCGCCCTCTTCTGGAAAGGGGGCGGGGAGCAGCAGCTCATTTGCATTTAAAGGGACACACACAAAAACGGCGTGTTTTTGCTCACACCCAAATAGGGGCAAATTTGACAAGCTATAATAAATGATCTGTGGGGTATTTTGAGCTGAAACTTCACAGACACATTCTGGAGACACCAGAGACTTATATTACATCTTGTGAAAGAGGCATAATAGATATCAGATATGAACCGACTCGGTTACAAGCCGATGACGATAATCTGTAAATGTATTCGTCAGCCTCGTCCAAACCGTGCAGCATTAAATGGCACGACGCCAGCAGAATAACGGCAGCGTTAACGCATCGAACCGGCCATCATCTGTTTTATTGCTGATGGGCTTTTTCCCCGTTCGTAATGTAGCAAAGGGAAACTGTCAGGCTAGTTTCTGACACGCATTAACATTCTCCAATGACAAGTGACACCAGCAAAAGGCCACAGAAAACTGTTTATTGATCAGCGTAAAACTATTCAACGGAGCAGATAAGGTTATAGCTAAAAGAGGCAGCGTGAGCGCCTTGAAGAACACGACTTCATTACATGACGCCGGCTGTATTTCTGTGGCGTTAAAGAGCTGCTGATTGGTTGGTAAAGATGTTGATGGGTCCGGGCCTGCCGCTCATCACGGCTATTAACTTCTCACTGCGGTCATTCATAATCTCTTGCATACTAAACGGCGAGTGTGTCACGGCGCATTTACGGGGTGAGGGATTGGAAAACGGCCAGCTAATGAAATGGGAAGAACTCACAGCCAAAGTCATTTGACACTGCCAGCGGCCGCCGTCTCACAATTAAATGAATTCCCACTGCATTCTGACCTTTAGCACAACACAACAAAAGAAACCGCCAGGAATCTCTCATCAGCTGTTGAATCAAAGCAAAAGCGCTTTACATGTCCATAAATTAAAGTCCCGATCAAAGGACTGAAAAGAGCAAAACAGAGTCTTTTATGAAAAGCAGCAGAACTTCCTTTAGTCGCATCCATTGGGATTGACTGGGAAAGATATGAAATGCATCCCATTAAGTTCTCAACGTTCAAAATGTCCAGTTATTTTTTTTTTTAAATGTTTTTCTTGGTTATGCAAACATTAAGGGAACATTCCATTGTATAATTCAAACATTATGGGAATGTTACTTTTGAATGTTCTCTGAATGTTCTGAAACAAGTAGTAACATTTAAAAAACGTCAGAAGAACGTCCAACTAAAACATTTCAGAAAAACACTCCATGAATGATGTATAAATAATGATTTTGTGCTATTGTTTTGTTAATAATAATAAAAAACAAAGATATGACATACAAAAGTATGTAAGGTAGTACAACTAGATCTCTTTTATTGAATCCAAAAGATTTTAATTATATTTTCTACATATAAAGGGATTTTAAAGTGGTATTTGAAGTGTCAAAAGGTCATTCGGTTTAACTGTCCAAAGGCCAATACAGCCATTTCATTTGTGATTAAAATATCTTAAAATGTAATAAATGTATATATTTTTTATTCTGGCATGATTTAATAACATCATATATCAACATAGTGCAAAATGGTATTAAAATTATGTGTAGAAGTCGTTGCTTTGTTATGAGAAAGAATGTCCGGAAAAATTAATTTCATTGATGTCATTCGGAGTAACCAATATAAAGGGACCATTTTGGATCAAGTCATGTGGTCAGTATCATGTGACATCATTCAGACACCTGCAAAGGACCACATGGTCATGAAGCAAAGTAACTAACTCTCTCTTAACTATTTGAAAAATTCAACAATTCACTTGTTCATACGCATGTCCCGAAACATCAGGTCATTCGGTACAACCGCTATAAAACATGGAAAATGTTGTAATATTTTAAAAACTTGTACTAAATATAAAATGTTTGATTGTCCTTTTGCTAGCTAGCTAGATATCAGCCTGTTAGCATAAATCATCAGCAATCGTTAGCATTTTAAATATCGTCATTCGGTATAACCAAAAGTGTCAATTGGAAAAAAACGATATTTTGGTTAGACCGAATGACTTTTTTGGTGACAAATTTTGTCCATCTTGTAAAAAATGACAAAAGCAGTGTTAATTGATTATAAAAACCACATAATCTCATTAACACTTAATAAAACTTCAAAACTAATTATATCTCTGTTAAGGTTTTTACACTTTTAAAAACCTTATTCGTCAATGACCCTTATGTTACTGGAAGAATGTTTGTTCATAACTTTGCCAGAACATCCCCCGTTCGCCGGGTCCTGTTTTTCTGAAAGCTACGCCATAATGCAGATGCCATAAACATCAGGTGACAGCGGCTGTCAGAGTTCATTAAACGCTCGTCACAAATGATAATGCAGCACGCACGAGTCAGCAGCCTTGTGTGTGGCTGGAGATTCATTGATGAATGTCACATCGCCAATAGATTTATGTATGCAAATGAGCGGTCAATACTTCCACCAGCGCCTAAATGTACTGTAACGCTCGTTGTCCATGAGATCGTTCTCAGTCAAATAAAATCAAGGCAAGCAAGCAGGACCAGGCTCTGATTAACTAGATTTTCTGAATGGAAAACTCTGCAGTTTTTCCTTTGCTTCTAGTAAAGCTCGTCTGATGTCTTAAGGCAGTTTTCCATGAGAGCGTTTATGAGCGTCCCGTGCTCATATTCTCTGAATTTGCTTAAAGGGCCCCACGGGACTTCACAAATTCAAAGCAAAGGTTGCAGTTTGAGTTTAATCATTAGGCCTCAGACAGAAAGTCAATTAGTGGAGATCAATATTTTTAAGAAACATTGAAATCAGGCGAGGGCAAGACTGCCTCTATTAAAGAGCGCTAATGCATGCAAATACACAATTAACAGAACAGCGCGTGCGTTCAGAAACACAGAGAACCGGTTCACTGCTGATTTATTTTTTAACTGAATTGATCTGAATAATGAGACTATTGTCTTCTGTAGAGCTGCTTTACAGCTGAATCTGAATTGGTCTCATATGTGATGATGTTTACATCATTGATTCTGTTATTTTCCTGTTTATCACTGTGAAGCTGCTTTGAAACAATCTGTACTGTATAAAGTGCTGTAGAAATAACGCTGTTTTTTTTTTCTCGCAATTGCAGGTTTATATCTCATAATTCAGACTTCATAACTCAAAATTCCAAGTTATAGCTCTCAATTCTGAGAAAAAAGTCAAAATTGTGAGTTATAAACTTGGAACTGTGAGAAATAAAGTCAGAATTTAGAGTTATAAACTTAGAATGTGCAAGAAAGTCAGAAATGCAAGAAATAAAGTCTGAATTAAGAGAAATAAAGTCAGAATTGCATGTTATAAACTCGGAATTTGCGAGAAAGTCCAAACTGCAAGAAATAAAGTCTGAATTGCGAGTAAGTCAGAAATGCAAGACATAAAGTCAGAATTAAAAGAAATAAAGTTTGAATTGCAAGAAATAAACTCGGAAGTTGCCAGAAAGTCCGAATTGCAAGAAATAAAGTCCGAATTGCATGAAATAATGTCAGAATTGCAAGTTATAAACTCTGAATTCGCGAGAAATAAAGTCAGAATTGCGAGAAATGAAGTCAGAATTACGAGAAATAAAGTCAGAATTGCGAGAAATGAAGTCAGAATTACGAGAAATAAAGTCAGAATTGTGAGAAATAAAGTCAAAATTGTGAGAAATAAGTCAAAATTGTGAGAAATAAGTCAGAATTGCGAGAAATAAAGTCCGAATTGCAAGAAATAAAGTCCAAATTGTGAGAAATAAAGTCCGAATTGCAAGAAATAAAGTCAGAATTAAGAGAAATAAACTCACAATTTGCGAGAAAGGCCAAATTTCAAGAAATAAAGTCAGAATTGCAAGAAATAAAGTCTGAATTGCGAGTTATAAACTCTGAATTTGCAAGTAAGTCAGAAATGCAAGAAATAAAGTCAGAATTGCAAGTTATAAACTCTGAATTTGGGAGAAATAAAGTCTGAATTGCGAGAAATAAAGTCAGAAATGCAAGAAATAAAGTCAGAATTGCAAGTTATAAACTCTGAATTTGGGAGAAATAAAGTCCGAATTGCGAGAAATAAAGTCCGAATTGCGAGAAATAAAGTCTGAATTGCAAGTTATAAACTCTGAATTTGGGAGAAATAAAGTCAGAATTACGAAAAATAAAGTCAAAATTGTGAGAAATAAGTCAGAATTGTGAGAAATAAAGTCAGAATTGCAAAAAATAAAGTCTGAATTGTGAGAAATAAAGTCAGAATTGCAAGAAATAAAGTCCGAATTAAGAGAAATAAACTCAGAATTTGCGAGAAAGGCCCAATTTCAAGAAATAAAGTCAGAATTGCAAGTTATAAATTCAGAATTGTGAGATATAAAGTTAGAATGGCAAGTTATAGACTCTGAATTTCGAGAAATAAATTCAGAATTCCGATGTTATAAACGTAATTACAAGAAATAAAGTCAGAATTGAGAGATAAAAAGTCGCAATTACCTTTTTTATTTTTTTTATTCTGTGGTGGATATTAACCTGACCCATCTAGTGTAGTTTGCTCAGATTAGCGCTTTAGATGTGAACACATTCCTGCACCTGTTTAGCCACGACCCCTTATTTTCAATGCACCCTGAACACAGTTTAATAGTCACCCGAGTTTATCCGCACCGAATGCGACACACTCCATATCTGATACTCTGGAGTTTCATCTGCTCTGACCCTCACGAGAGAGAAATAAACGCACACGCACACAAAGGTCCGGCCGCACAAATCATTCCTCCTGCCTGCCGCAAAATGAGCAGGCGCTGGATTATAAAGAACCACCACAAACAGATAAGAGAAATGAATTAACACCGGCCTTATCGCGCCGCTTGCCAACATGATGGTGAACTTCAAATTTGCCAAATCAGGAATCGCGCATGTGGAGCGATTCCTCAAACGGCTGCGGCTGCACACGCTCTGGAAAAATGAAACAGAAAAACTGTAATTTTAGTTTTAAAACTGATCATAGTCAGAGTTAATTAATATAAAATCACGGAATAGGAGAGATAAAAGCTTGTGCGTTATATCAGCACCTGTAAAGGTGGACATAAATACATAGAGAGGAAATATAAAATGGATATATTTCATTTGCAGTTATTACAGCACCAAGAGACATTCATCCCCACTGAAGAGATGTTTCACACACAGAGAACTGAGACTCACATTTGCAAGCAGATGATATTGTTTGCGGTCTGGCAGCAGCGTTCATGACAAACTGATGCAATTTCAGCGGTGTCGCGAGCGCGGCCTGATATTTGTTCCTCACAGCTCCCAGATTTGAATCGCAGGGTCCAGAGGCCCTTCTGCTGACAGGACACAAATAATTACAGGCCGCTCTCTTCATTGGCTCTTATATTGCTCCTCTTATCTGAAGGCCTGCGGTGCGTTTGATCAAGTAAGGTCACTGTATTCTGACCATAACACAACATAACACTGCTATTTGGAGATACGATAAATAAAAAACAGACAATGTTTTATCAGTTGTGTTTATATGTGTGTGTGTTTTCACTAAATATGTGTTTTTGTTACAAGTGTGACTGAATTTTTAGAATCTCTTCCAGTTCAGGTGATATAAGAGTCTGAATTTAAATGTGATTTAAATATTCAGTACATCCTCTGAGCTGCAGGGGGCGTGTTAGCGTGTGTACTCTGATATTTCTTATTTTAAAAGGGTATCTTTAATGCCACAGTTTACATGTGTGTGTCAGTTATTTGCCTTTTTTATAGAAATTTACTTCCCTCACAAAACAGTCATCAATGTATTGACAAAACACTAAGTTGTATCAACAATAATCAATAATCAAATGCAGCACCCTCCCAGCTAACATGATGGAACAGAACTTTGGCAAACGTTCTGACAAGGTTTTCTCAAAGTTATGAACAAACGTTCTTCCAGTAAGTTATTTGGTCTTTAATAATGTTCTCAAAACGTTTTATACATAAAACATAATTTTAAACTACATTCAAAAGTAACATTCTCACAATGTTTGCAAAATGGAACGTTCCCATAACGTTCGCATAATCGAGAAAAAGACGTTTTGAACGTTCAGAAATAACGTTTTCATAACTTAATGGGAATGTTAGCAAAATGTTCTTTTTCTTAGTTGTGTTATACCACCACAAAATTGTTATAACAGCAACTAGCCTATAGAATTACCATAACAAATTAATTCAAGTACTTTACTATATGGTTCAAAAACACCCTGGTATTTACTATGAATTACTATAGTATTTGCACGAGACTTGAATAATTCAGTAAAAATATCATTCTGTCATCATTTACTCACCCTCATGTCGCCTTCAAACTCGTATTATAACGTTCTTGCTCCTATAGAACACAAAATGATATTTTCTGAAGAATGTTCAGCATCTCTTTATTTGAAATCAAGCTCCATAAAACCGTAAATTAGCATCGTGTCGCGTGCTACACGAGTTAAAATTCGAGTTTTAAAGCGACAGTTTATTGAAAAATGATCATTCCGTCATCATTACTCACCCTCATGTCGTTCCAAACCTGTCCTTTTACTTTATTAAGGACAAAAACACGGAGACATTTCTCAAAATATCTTCTTGTGTTTTCCACAGGATTAAGTCAGTCAGGAACAGAACCGTTACTCATTCAAAAGCTTCCCGCCATTTCTCAAACTTGCATATGGAAGCACATTTGCGCCAAAAAATAAATTAAAAAAAATCATGCTTTGGTTAATCAAAATTATTAAATAA
The DNA here is from genome assembly GCF_019924925.1 of Ctenopharyngodon idella. Lineage (NCBI taxonomy): Eukaryota > Metazoa > Chordata > Actinopteri > Cypriniformes > Xenocyprididae > Ctenopharyngodon > Ctenopharyngodon idella. The sequence continues at coordinate 33,709,383 of NC_067227.1, forward strand.
AATCTCATGACATATTACATGCAAATGATGATGTTGAAGTGTTTATCAAGATTTGAAGAGATTATTTTAAAAAGTCGAAATTATTACTTTCTATGTCATAATTAGACCCTATAACATTTCAAGTCATAATTTAAAATTTTATATCATAATTTTGACACAATATGCCATCATTGTTACTTTTTAAGTCATAGTAATGATAGTATGCCACAGTATGTCAATTTTGAATTTTCAGACAATTTCAACTTGTTTCATGATTATTTATGATTTACATTTTGTGGACCAACAGCAGAACATACCCCTCATATTTCAGTTTACAATCACTTTTTTCATCTATTTTTATAATGAAAAGAGATAAAGGACATTTCAACCCCAAAAATATTACTGTAATGCAAAAATAAAAACTAATTCTCATTAATATTTATTTATTTATTATTTGTAATACACAGTAGTATTTGTTATACTGCCTTTATGCAAATTTAACTGTGAAAACATTTTATTACAGCAATTTGACAGTAAAATGACTTTCACAGTTATAAAAATCTCATGAGAATCACCAATGAGAACTACAAAAAATAAAGATAGTAAATTATAGTCCAATTTTTTGGCATGCTCATTCATCATGGACAGAAAGCTGAACATATATTTACCTTCCACTTTCTCAAGCATTACATAAACATGTGAAACTGGTGGGAAAATATGCTTAGGGACCAAGAACACCATGTCAATGTGCAACAACCCTTAATAAAATCCTAAAAATAGGATTCATTTTCTGTATGCAAAATGTTTTTGCTCCCATATTTTGGTGGGAATCACCCACAGACAGACAGACACTCACCTCCACTATCAGAAACACCTGCAGGTAAAAGCATCAGACATTCAGATGAGTAATGGATCTGCCCTACAGACGGACACAGACAGCCTTCATAATGATCTTCCTCAAAGATGCAGCACATAATGCGACGCCGCTATGACAGCTTGCCGATATGACGGGGCGAGCGCAGGACGGGCGCTGGGGTTTTTGACGTATATGCAGAGCGCTGAAATGCTCGGCGGGCCTGTCAAGAACACTGTTTCTTTTATTTCTCTGTTTAAGTGAGTTTAAGCAGCAGATGTGACATCCTGAAGACAATTCACAAGATCGACTGCTGCTTCTGCTCCCTCTGAAAAAGTAAAGACTAAATGCACATTTCTCAAGAAACAAGCTTTTCTCTTTCTGAAAGAGATCAAGAAGTTCATGTTTAGTTGGAGCCAAAGAACCTGCTGTGCAGTAAAACTACAAACCTAAAACACATTCACACACCATCTGCTGGATTCCCTACAGATCACCAAGACTTCTCCAGTGGCTTGTTTTTACAGGAGTAATATGGAAGCTTGTTTCCGCCACGGAATCCAAAAATTAGAAAAGTTATAATTGTGAGATATAAACTTGCAGTTGTGAGAAAAAGCCTGAATTGCGATATAAACTCTCAATTGCGAGAAAAGAGTCAAAATTGCAAGACATAAACTCACAATTGCGACGAAAAAGCCTGAATTGTGAATTGGAATTGCGAGATGTAAACTTAAAATTATCAGGAAAAAAAAGGTCTAAATTGTGAGATATAAACTCGCAATTACGAGAAAAATGTCTAAATTGCAAGATATGAACTCGAAATTGCGAGAAAAAGAGTAAATTGTGAGATATAAACTCGAAATTGTGAAAAAAAGGTTCAAATTGCAAGATATAAACTCAAAATTGCAAGAAAAAGCATGAATTGTGAGATATAAACTCGCAATTGTGAAAAAAAGGTTCAAATTGCAAGATATAAACACAAAATTGCAAGAAAAAGCATGAATTGTGAGATATAAACTCGCAATTGTGAAAAAAAGGTTCAAATTGCAAGATATAAACTCAAAATTGCAAGAAAAAGCATGAATTGTGAGATATAAACTCGCAATTGCGAGAAAAAAGTTGGAATTGTGAGATGTAAATTTAAAATTATGAGAAAAAAGGTCTAAATTGTGAAAAACTCATAATTTAGAGAAAAAGTAAAAATTGCGAGATATAAACTCATAATTGAGTGAAAAAAGTCGAAATTGCAAGATATAAACTCGAAATTGTGAGAAAAATGTCTAAATTGCGAGATATAAATTCGTAATTGTGAGAAAAAGTAAAAATTGCAAGAAAAAGTCTAAATTGTGAGATAAAAACTCGAAATTGCGAGAAAAAGGTTTAAATTACAAGATATAAATTCGCAATTGCAAGAAAAAAGTTGGAATTGCGAGATGTAAATTTAAAATTATGAGAAAAAAAAAGGTCTAAATTGTGAGATATAAACTCGTAATTGAGAGAAAAAAAGTCAAAATTGCGAGATATAAACTCAATTGCGAGAAAAAGTAAAAATTGCAAGAAAAAGTCTAAATTGCGAGATAAAAACTTTTAATTGTGAGATATAAACTCTCAATTGCGAGAAAAAGGTCTAAATTTTGAAATTAAAAAAAAAATTCACAATTACCGTGTTTATTTTTTATTCCATGAAAGAAACAAGCTTTCATAGGAAAAAGACTTTTTCGAAAACGAATATTCACTCATTCAACTAGAAGCCAAAAACATGAAGTCGAGTTCTGATACTGATTCATTCCTTTATTAAGGTTCAGATATTGTTGCACAGGAATGTAGAGTAAAAAATACTTGTGATTAAAAAATCTGTTAGAACAATGAATCAACTGAAACGTTCAAAATTTTCAGGCTACAAAGCAAAATAAAAAAATATACATATGTATATACGTCGACGCGAGTAGCAGAGTCCAGAGCGCACGAGCTGCTCAAAGCCTCATCGATTATTATTGATACTGTTAAATACTGATTGAGAGAATAATGCTTCATTCTGTACATACGAGACAAAGAAGAACAGAAAACAGAAGGCCTTCCCCTGACGGATCATTGCCTAATGCCACATTCAATCTGAGATCAACGAGCTTTGATCTGAAAGATATCAGCGATGAAAGAGCGCATGACCTCCGGATCATCTGAGTGAAGAAATGACAGCGGTGATCTTCAGACACCAAACAGGTACAAAGTATGAAGAGATTCAGATGCTTTTTTATTATTGTAGTGCTATCATTAGAGTTTAATTAAGTCTGTGCAGCCTTTTCTTGCATGATCATACTGGAGAATAAAGAAAGATGATGAGCCGAGGGTCGTCCGATTATGCGATCGCTTTGGCTTCAGGTAAGAACGCCTCCCAATACTTTATTAGCTGAAAAACAGAGACAAAAGAAACACAACATGAACTTTTCCATGACATCAGGAGAACACGGTTCTTACTGCAATCATTTAAGACATTTCTCCTTATATAGAACCTTCTGGGCAGATATAAAGAGTTCTTTAAAATTGAGTCAAGAACCCTCTATATCTACACAGAACCCACTAAACCTTTTTTCTAACACTGTGTCTTAACCAGCCGTGATGTGACAAGATTCCAGACCAGACGCGACTATGATACGACAAAAAAAAAACAAAAAAAAAAACAGAGCTAATCAGAAGAGCGTGTGGGCGGAGTCTCTCTGCAAGCGCACTGCACCCGCAACCAAATCATTCCAAAATCACAGCCAATCAGAAGACGATGTGGGCGGAGTCTCTCTGCAAGCGCACTGCACTCACAACCAAATCAATCAAATATCACAGCCAATCAGTAGAGCGTGTGGGCGGAGTCTCTCTGCAAGCGCAGTGCACTCGCAACCAAAATGATCCAAAATCACAGCCAATCAGAAGAGTGTGTGGGCGGAGTCTCTCTGCAAGCGCCCTGCACTCGCAACCAAATCATTCCAAAATCACAGCCAATCAGAAGAGCGTGTGGGCGGAGTCTCTCTGCAAGCGCACTGCACTCGCAACCAAATCATTCCAAAATCACAGCCAATCAGAAGAGCGTGTGGGCGGAGTCTCTCTGCAAGCGCACTGCACTCGCAACCAAATCGATCCAAAATCACAGCCAATCAGAAGAGTGTGTGGGCGGAGTCTCTCTGCAAGCGCACTGCACTCGCAACCAAATCAATCCAAAATCACAGCCAGTCAGAAGAGTGTGTGGGCGGAGTCTTTTTGCAAGCGCACTGCACTCGCAACCAAATCAATCCAAAATCACAGCCAGTCAGAAGAGTGTGTGGGCGGAGCATCTCTGCAAGCGCACTGCACTCGCAACCAAATCAATCACACATCTCATCCAATCAGAAGAGTGTGTGGGCGGAGTCTCTTTGCAAGCGCACTGCACTCGCAACCAAAATCGATCAAAAATCACAGCCAATCAGAAGAGCGTGTGGGCGGAGCATCTCTACAAGCACACTGCACTCGCAACCAAATCAATCACAAATCTCACCCAATCAGAAGCCTGTGTGGGCGGAGTCTCTCTGTAAGCACACTGCACTTGTAACCAAACAGATAAGCACATAAACAAATTCATAAATATTACACAATTTTAAGATTGTTAAAAATACATACTGAGTGACTGAAAGAATCTTTGTCACTGAATACACTTGTTTGCTCCTTGTTTCCTTTAATTTATTTTCAGGATCTGAGGTGAATTATCCATTGTCGCATTTCTAAAATCAAATCGTCACGGCTGGTTAGGACAAAAAATGATTAACATTTAAAAGACACCTTTTATTGCGTGTCGCGTCACATCTGGTTAGGACACAGTGTAAGAATGTAGTTGATGTTACTGCAATTGACCAAAACTTACTGACTTTGCTCATTCATTCAATTATCACAGGTTTTGTGTTTCTTTTTGGATCTGATTGATCGTAGCCTCATTGATCTGAGCTCATGCTCCTCAGTTTCTGAGTGAAAAAAGTTTTTTCAAGCTTATTCACCTTAAAAACACTGAGGAGCATGAGCTCAGATCAATGAGGCAAAAAGAAACACAAAACCTGTGATAATTGAAAGAGGAAAAGTTGATAAAAAGATTGAATCCAGTATTTGGTAATAATACAGCATAACCAGAGATTTATAAGCAGTTTAAAAGGGATTTCCAGCACAGCACACACGGGTTAAACACGCACCTGCTGTTGTGTGTGAACTAGTGACTCCAGATATTTAACGATGACGACTTTGAAATCCTTCACTCTGTCTTTCTGTGAAGAGAAAAAGACACTCGAGTCAGAGAAACAAGCGCTTCATTTTAACAGCGAGAGCAAACACACGCTTGACAGCTGAACTCACCTCAAATCGTCCAACTTCTCGCCGGATGTTTTTTGAGATCTGCTCAAAATCTCTTTCACCCTGCTGCACTTTACCTTCCCACTAAACACACACACACACACACACACAGACACAAGAGACACTTTATGACTTCAGTGTGTGTGTATGTCGAACAAAAAAGCTGAAAAACTGTCCGTCTCGAGCAGAATAAACAAAGTCACGTCAGGTCAGAAGGTCTAGTAAGCGTATGATTGTCATTTATGGGATGAGAGCGATGAACTATAATGAATCCTGCATTAACAACTACAAATAAACAACACAAGACATCAACCAATGTACAGTAAAAATACTACTAAGCTGTTGATGTGAGGGATTAAAGACGCTTTAGTGTATCTGTAAGCATGTCTTGTGCGTCTGATGAATCCATAATTATGCTTTGATCTGCATAATGCAAATATAAGTGGCATGAAGGGTGTAAAAGAGCGTGATGATGAAGACAGCAAATAAAATCAAAGCGACGGTCCTACCTCCTCGATCTCCTTTGTGGGGCGTGACGGGGAAAATGCAGAAATTAAAGAGGCTGAAAATGTTTCGTGCTTAAAAGAATCAATAACTGTCATGAACTCTTGCAGCTGTAGAGATATGAATGAACCGAAGGGAGGGAAGGGAAATAAACATGCTGGATAATTCCCATCATCCCCAGCGCTGCTCACAAACTCAAGCTGTGTCCCAAATGACGCATTATGCACTATGTAGTCAACCAGCTAGTGTATGAGGTTTAAAAGGTTATTTTGTCATCAAGCATCGGATTTACTTGCCACTTTGGCTACGTAATTAAAGCTGCGACATACCACACTTTAATTAAGGTTAATTAAGTGCATCATCCGGTGCTTTTTTTTGATGGAATTCTCAGTGAACACACTAATCACACTATTTATTCTATATTTTATTTAAGCCAATAAAATTAATTTACCATTAAAAATGGTGTCTAATTAAATGATAAAGCTAAGAATTCAAAAATCTATTTTAAAAATGTAATCAAATTTACAACAAAAGATTGTTTTTGTATTTGTCAAATAAGGTGCTTTACAGCAGAACTTGTATACTGTGTAAATTAAGACATGATTAAAAGAAATATTATTATTATTATCATTGTTATTATTACTCTGAGAGGTACATTGTACTGTACAATAGTAAAATATTTGTCACAATTTCTTCAAGTTAAGCCAAAGTTTTATTTTGGCGGGTTGCGGTGAAAAGTTTTAAGTTTGTGTGTATCTGCCGATAGTTTTCTGAACTTTTATTTTGGCGGGTTGCGGTGAAGAGCTGTGAGTTTGTGTGTGTGTATCTGCCAATAGTTTTCGGAGCTTTTATTTTGGCGGGTTGCGGTGAAGAGCCGCGAGTTTGTGTGTGTATCTGCAGATAGTTTTCTGAACTTTTATTTTGGCGGGTTGCGGTGAAGAGCCACGAGTTTGTGTGCGTATCTGCCGATAGTTTTCGGAGCTTTTATTTTGGTGTGTTGCAGTGAAAAGCCGTGAGTTTGTGTGTATCTGCAGATAGTTTTCTGAACTTTTATTTTGGTGTGTTGCGGTGAAAAGCCGTGAGTTTGTGTGTATCTGCTGACAGTTTTCTGAACTTTTATTTTGGCGGGTTGCGGTGAAGAGCTGTGAGTTTGTGTGTGTGTATCTTCCAATAGTTTTCGGAGCTTTTATTTTGGTGTGTTGCAGTGAAAAGCCGTGAGTTTGTGTGTATCTGCTGACAGTTTTCTGAACTTTTATTTTGGCGGGTTGCGGTGAAGAGCCGCGAGTTTGTGTGTGTATCTGCAGATAGTTTTCTGAACTTTTATTTTGGTGTGTTGCGGTGAAAAGCCGTGAGTTTGTGTGTATCTGCTGACAGTTTTCTGAACTTTTATTTTGGCGGGTTGCGGTGAAGTGCCATGAGTTTGTGTGTGTATCTGCAGATAGTTTTCTGAACTTTTATTTTGGCGGGTTGCGGTGAAGAGCTGTGAGTTTGTGTGTGTATCTGCCAATAGTTTTCGGAGCTTTTATTTTGGCGGGTTGCGGTGAAGAGCCGCGAGTTTGTGTGCGTATCTGCCGATAGTTTTCGGAACTTTTATTTTGGCGGGTTGCGGTGAAGAGCCACGAGTTTGTGTGCGTATCTGCCGATAGTTTTCGGAACTTTTATTTTGGCGGGTTGCGGTGAAGAGCCGCGAGTTTGTGTGTGTATCTGCAGATAGTTTTCAGAACTTTTAATTTTGGCGGGTTGCGGTGAAGAGCCGTGAGTTTGTGTGTGTATCTGCCGATAGTTTTCTAAACTTTTATTTTGGCGGGTTGTGGTGAAGAGCCACGAGTTTCTGAACTTTTATTTTGGCGGGTTGCGGTGAAGAGCCGCGAGTTTGTGTGTATCTGCAGATAGTTTTCTGAACTCTTATTTTGGCGGGTTGCGGTGAAGAGCCGCGAGTTTGTGTGCGTATCTGCAGATAGTTTTCGGAACTTTTATTTTGGCGGGTTGCGGTGAAGAGCCGCGAGTTTGTGTGTGTATCAGCAGATAGTTTTCTGAACTTTTATTTTGGTGTGTTGCGGTGAAAAGCCGTGAGTTTGTGTGTATCTGCTGACAGTTTTCTGAACTTTTATTTTGGCGGGTTGCGGTGAAGAGCCATGAGTTTGTGTGTGTATCTGCAGATAGTTTTCTGAACTTTTATTTTGGCGGGTTGCGGTGAAGAGCCGTGAGTTTGTGTGTGTGTATCTGCCAATAGTTTTCGGAGCTTTTATTTTGGCGGGTTGCGGTGAAGAGCCGCGAGTTTGTGTGTGTATCTGCAGATAGTTTTCTGAACTTTTATTTTGGCGGGTTGCGGTGAAGAGCCACGAGTTTGTGTGCGTATCTGCCGATAGTTTTCGGAACTTTTATTTTGGCGGGTTGCGGTGAAGAGCCACGAGTTTGTGTGCGTATCTGCCGATAGTTTTCGGAACTTTTATTTTGGCGGGTTGCAGTGAAGAGCCGCGAGTTTGTGTGTGTATCTGCCGACAGTTTTCAGAACTTTTCATTTTGGCGGGTTGCGGTGAAGAGCCGTGAGTTTGTGTGTGTATCTGCCGATAGTTTTCTAAACTTTTATTTTGGCAGGTTGTGGTGAAGAGCCACGAGTTTCTGAACTTTTATTTTGGCGGGTTGCGGCGAAGAGCCGCGAGTTTGTGTGTGTATCTGCCGATAGTTTTCGGAGCTTTTATTTTGGCGGGTTGTGGTGAAGAGCTGTGAGTTTGTGTGTGTGTATCTGCCAATAGTTTTCGGAGCTTTTATTTTGGCGGGTTGCGGTGAAGAGCCGCGAGTTTGTGTGTGTATCTGCAGATAGTTTTCTGAACTTTTATTTTGGCGGGTTGCGGTGAAGAGCCGCGAGTTTGTGTGTGTATCTGCCGATAGTTTTCGGAGCTTTTATTTTGGCGGGTTGTGGTGAAGAGCTGTGAGTTTGTGTGTGTGTGTATCTGCCAATAGTTTTCGGAGCTTTTATTTTGGCGGGTTGCGGTGAAGAGCCGCGAGTTTGTGTGTGTATCTGCAGATAGTTTTCTGAACTTTTATTTTGGCGGGTTGCGGTGAAGAGCCACGAGTTTGTGTGCGTATCTGCCGATAGTTTTCGGAGCTTTTATTTTGGTGTGTTGCAGTGAAAAGCCGTGAGTTTGTGTGTATCTGCAGATAGTTTTCTGAACTTTTATTTTGGTGTGTTGCGGTGAAAAGCCGTGAGTTTGTGTGTATCTGCTGACAGTTTTCTGAACTTTTATTTTGGCGGGTTGCGGTGAAGAGCTGTGAGTTTGTGTGTGTGTATCTGCTGACAGTTTTCTGAACTTTTATTTTGGCGGGTTGCGGTGAAGAGCCGTTAGTTTGTGTGCGTATCTGCTGACAGTTTTCTGAACTAGTTGGTGCATCACTAAAAATGTCAGGATAGTGTATAAGTGCGTGAATTGGGACGCATCTTTACATGAGCTCATTACATCACCATGTCAATCATTTATTTCCATGAGAACTGTGTCATAATTTGCAGGTTTTGTACCTCCTTGATCTCGTCTTTGGCCTGCTGGAGTTTGTCGGGTTTGTTGGCGTACTGTAGTTTGGCTTCAGCCTCTCTCTTCCGCTGCAGCATCATCTGTGCGTCCTGCCATTTTCCCCACGTTTTCATTCGCTGGTCGAACACGCCCTGCAGACACACGACACGTCACATGACCGGCTCACTGAGGTACAAACCAGACGCCGCAGCGCCATGAAGCCCTCGACTCTTGAATTATTATGTGATGCTGTGAATCATGTGGATTTTTAGGAAGCACACAATACGTGTTAATAATTTATGTTTTAGCCAATTTTACCAACTCACTCACTTTGACGGCGGTCAGGAGCCGCACATAATCTCCCAGCAGCTCTGAGAACAGGTAGAAGTCGGCGTACACCTGATCCTGGTGCAGCTGGTCGATCTTCTCCTCCACCTCGGCCAGCTGAGACAGAGCTCGCGACAGCGCCGTGTGATCCTCCGAGTTTCCCAGCATGGCCGCGCTTTTGGCAAACGACGCCGTGTTCACGGACAGCTCTGGGATCAGAGAGAGAACAGCGTCAGCGATGAAGAGTCATACCGCTGCACAATGTTTGGAATCATGACCAGATTTAATATTGAGCATCAAATCATCATATTAGAATGATTTCTGAAGGATCATGTGACACTGAAGACTGGAGTAATGATGCTGAAAATTCAGCTTTGATCACTGGAATAAATTACACTTTACTATATATTCACATATATAAAAGTTGTTTCACTGTTTTTACTGTATTTTTGATCAAATAAATGCAGAAGAGACTTCATTAAAACATTTAGTATTGTGAAGCTCTCACCCTTCCTGTGACACACCAGTGATTCGACACTGGCGTGAAGTTTTCGGAGCTGAACGTCGAGATTCTCGAACTGCTGCTGTTTCTCTTCAAACCACTTCACACAGAAACACACGAACACAAGGTCAGAGAAGAGAAATGATGACAGAAAAAGTCTTTTCAAGCCATGGATCCTGACATTTCAAACACAGATTTACAGATTCAGCTATAAAGACTCGGTTTATACTGTAAAAATAATCAACATTATAAATGTGTGTAAAATACATTTGAAAATATTTAGTTTCTATTATGTTACAGCACTCATTTTTTCTACTCACTACAGTACTAAACTGTAAGATGTATTATTTATTTATTTATTTAAATCAAATTTATATTATTTGTATTTGAATACATTTTCTAATTTGATTGCAATTTATTTATTTAAATCAAATGTATATTATTTTAATCTATGTTCTTACTTGATTAAAATGTATTTATTGATTTATTTACTTAAATTTCTATATTTTATTTTAATACATTTTCTCATTTATTTAATCCAATTTATTTATTTATTTAAAATAATTTTATATTATTTTTATTTTTAATAGATTTTCTTATTTGATTACAATTTATTTATTTAAATAAAATGTAGATTTTTATTTTAATACACTTTATTATGTATTTAATCTTAATTATTTATTTAAAATAATTTTATATTTATTTTATTTTAATACATTTTCTTATTTGATTACAATTTACAATTTATTTAAATAGTTACATTGTTTTAATACATTTTCTTATGTATTTAATCTTAGTTAATAATTTATTTAAAGATGTTTTTTTTATTTTAATACATTTTCTTATTTGATTGCAATTTATTTATTTTAATGAAATTTATATTAATTTTATTTTAATACATTTTCTTATTTGATTACAATTTTTTTAGGTATTTATTTTGTTCAAATGTATATTATTTTTGTTTTAATAAATTTTCTCTATTAACATATTTATTAATATATTTATTTAAATCAAATTTATATGATTTTTATTGTACTAAATTGTCTTATTTATTTTATTACAGTTTTTAATTTTTCTGTACACTTTCCTGGACCCTAGATTGAAAACCCCTGGTATAAATATATATATTTATTTTATATTATAAATATTTTCTATATTTCCATGAAAGCCTGATGGACACCACACTGTAAACGTATTAAACTGTGCAGTCAGTGTATAAAGAGCACAGAGGTGTCACATGACCTGACCCCGCTCCCTCTCTCTCTCTCTCTCTCTCTCTCTCTCTCTCGTGTCTCAGGACTCAAGCCAGAGAGCAGCTCATTAATTCGTCTCATTATTCAAGTCCAAAAATCAGACCCTTACCGCATCCGATTCATTCATCTTGATTGTCATTTTGTTGACAGCGTCGGCCGCTTTGTTTACCATCCTCAATATTCCGGCCCCACTCAGCGCCTGTGTGCTAACCGCTCGCGGCAGCTGGGATAAAATGACAAATAAGGGCAAACAAACCGGTTAACAGGCCGCGGCTCAGATCCGATCCCACGGGGAGCGTTTCTCCTCCCCGCAGCGGACGGGGATTTTCTCCAGTCCTATACATTTCAATGCTGGTCCAATTTAATACGTTTCACCCTGGAAAACTCTCAGAGGGCCGGCGGGCAAAAATAGCTTTCAATCGGCCCGGAGCGTTTAGCCCTTTACGACTGCTCGAGTCCTCCATTATACATACTTAATACAGACGTTCCTCTGCCGAGACGTTCATGGGCCTGTGAAGACAAATATAAATCCTGCACACTAAAAAACACAGAAACATTTTATTGAGCAACGTTTGGGTCAATCGACCTTCCTTACAGAACATATAAAAGTGCAACAACATCATTTGGAGCGAGTACAATCAGCTCTTAGCAATAATTATGATGATAATAATAATAATAGCCACATGCCTCGAATTATGGAATAAAGAGAATTCAAGGACCAACGATTCAATGATAAATGTGGCCGTATTTCTGTGAGAAAGATCACTTGAGCCAATTTTAATATTTATTTTTATTAATTCTTTTAAATACTTTTCCAAAAGCGGATTAATTTTAATTAATTTAACTGACTTATTTTAGTTCAATATTATGAATTAAAAAAATATTTTGCTAAAGTACTTTTTTCTATTTATTTATTAATTATTTGAAATACTTTTCCCAAAAGGATTTATTTATATTAATTTTTTATTAATTTTAATATACTTATTTTAATTATAAAATGTATTGAAATATATTAGAATATTTATTTATTCTATTAATAAATTAAATATTATATTATTAATCATTATTCAATCAATTCTTTAAAATACATTTCCAAAGCAGGTTTATTTATTTTAACTAATTTAATTTATTTATTTTAGTTATATATTATGAATTAAAAATATTTTGCTGAAGTATTTTTTAATATTTATTTATTAATTATTTGAAATACCTTTCCCAAGCAGATTTATTTAATTTGTATAATTTTTAATTTGCTTATTTTAATTATAATTTATATACAATTTATTAAAATATATTGTAACATTTATTTATTTTATTAATAAATTAATTATTATATTATTTATTCAATCAATTCTTTGAAATACATTTCCAAAGCAGGTTTATTTATTTTAATTAATTTATGTGAGAACAATATTATTAAATTAAAAAATATTTTGCTAAAATAATTTAATATTTTTTATTACTTCTTTGTAAATTATTTTTATTAATTTAAATTATATTTGATTTACTTATTTTAATTAATTATTATTTATAAAAGTATTTTATTAAAATATTTTGTAATATTTATTTTTTTAATTAATTCTTACATTTATTTTTATTTTAATTTTTTAATAAGTTATTAATTACAAATATTCTATTTATTAATTCTCTGAAATACATTTCCAAAGCAGATTTATTTTTATTAATTTAAATTATTTTTGATTTTCTTATTTTAATTATTTATAAATATATTTTATTAAAATATATTGTAATACTTATTTATTTTAGTAAATTAATTCTTACATTTATTTTTATTAATTTCTTATTTTTTTAATTCGTTATTAATAATTACAAATATTATATTTATTTATTCATTCTTTGAAATACCTTTCGAAAGCAGATGTAATTTTTTATTCATTTTAATTAGTTTTAAATTTATTTATTTTTAATTATTATTAATTAAACTATTTTATTATTTATTTATTTTTAAATACCTTTCAAATCCAGATCTTCTTTTCTCACAAGCTCTACCGGTCGATTCAACCGAAACGTTGCTTATTAAAATATTTTTGTGATTTTTCAAGCTCAAGTAGAGTGCAGGATTTTATATTTTTCTAGTATATATTGTCATGTGACACACCTACAATTGATTCAGGTGTGTTGATGTTTTTTTTGCAAATAAAGGAAAAATAAAGGACTGGAGAAGCAGGAATTCAGTGGGATTGGGAAGAGGAGAACGGTTGTACCTCTGAACTCTCGAGGAACTGCAGGACGTCGGGGTCTTTGAGCAGCGCCGGGTGTTTGACGGTCCTCATCAGATACCTGCAACACACATCAGGATCAGTTCTTTAACAGACGCGCTGACCGAGCCGCTGACCTTCACGTCACTCAACGGCCTGATAAAAAGGGCACAGAAATGTCAGCGCCTCACTGAACTGTAATTTTTATTCGATTCATCAGTTTGTGCAAAACCAGGAGTGCCTCGGCGTGAAGAACGGCAGGACAGCAGCAAACCTCCTGAGCTCAACCATAATTATTTATCTAATACTTGTTGCTCAACCTTTCAGCCACAAAAGACCCGAACACGAGTGATCTTTCACCGTACAGGAAGAAGCTTCAGCCGAGCAGAGGAACTGAACACAACTGCACTCGGTGAATTAATGAAGGCAGACACTGAACATGATGCTGTTTTAACATTTAATGAATTAATATTCATTTAAAAAACATGTTTATTGTTATTAATTAAAAATATGTTATGAAAATATTTTAATATTTATTTATTAATTCTTTAAAATATTTTAATTACATTTTTAATTTATTTATTTTAATTAATTATTATTATTAAAATATTTATTAAAATATTTCCATATTTATGAAATACCTTTCCCAAGCAGATTTATTTAAAACATTTTAATTGATTTTCAATTAATTTTTCAAAAATTATTTAATTATTATTTATTTAAAAATGTTCTATTAAAATAGTTATTTCTTCGAAATACCTTTCCAAAGCAGATTAATTATAATTTATTTTATAATTTATTTATTTAATTATTATTACATTTATTTATTTTAATGAATTATTATTCATTAAAAATATTAAAATATTTATTTTAATATTTATGTACCAATTCTTTGAAATACATTTCCAAAGCAGATTCATTTTTAATAATTTTAATTGATTTTAAATTATTTTTAAAGAATTATTATTAATTTAAAATATCATTTTAAAATATTTCATATTTATGTATTAATTAAACACCTTTCCAAAACAGATTAATTTTCATTAATTTTAATTGATTTTGTAATTATTTTTTAAAATGTACTTATTTATTATTCATTAAAAATATTATATTAAAATATTTATGTATTAATTCTTAAAATACTTTTCCAAAACAGATTTATTTTTATTAATTTTAATTGATTTTTCATTTGTTTAATTAGTTAATTAAAAAATATTATATTAAAATATTTATGTATTATTTTTTTTAAATACCTTTCCAAAGCAGATTTTTAATTAATTTATTTAATTAATTATTATTAATTAAAAATATTATATTAAAATATTTTTTTAATTCTTTACAATACCAATACCTTCCTAAAGCAGATTTTTTTGTATTAATTTTAATGAATCTTAATTATTTTTTAAAATGTATTTATTTTCACTAATTATAATTAAAAAATTCTATTAAAATATTTATTGTAATATTTATGTATTAATTCTTCAAAATACCTTTCCAAAGCAGATTTATTATAATTAATTATAATTTATTTCAAATTTATTTTATAATTTATTTATTTAAATTATTATTATATTTATTTATTTTAATGAATTATTATTTCTTTGAAAACTAATTCTTTGAAATACATTTCCATAGCAGATTCATTTTTAATAATGTTAATTGATTTTAAATTATTTTTTAAAATGTATTTAATTATTAGTCATTAAAAATATTATATTCAAATATTTATGTATTAATTCTTAAAATACTTTTCCAAAGCAGATATATTTGTATTAATTTTAATTGATTTTTTATTTTTTTAATTAATTAATTAAAAAAAAATATATTAAAATATTTGTATTGTTTTTTTGAAATACCTTTTCAAAGCAGATTTTTTATTTATTTATTTAATTAATTATTATTAATTAAAAATATCATATTAAAATATTTATTTATAATAATTTTTCTTAATTCTTTACAAAACCAATACCTTCCCAAAGCAGATTTATTTTTATTAATTTTAACGATTTTTAATTATTTTTTAAAATGTATTTATTTTCACTAATTATAGTTAATTAAAATATTCTATTAAAATATTTATTGTAATATTTATGTATTCATTCTTTGAAGTACCTTTCCAAAGCAGATCTTCTTTTCTCTACAAACTCCACCGACGACAGATCCTCTTTTCCCACTTTGACCTTCGTCATTCCTGAAACACACACATGAACTCATCATGCATCTGAACCATCACACACTTCTGTGATCACCTGTGCGTGGCACTACTGCACTTACCCACAATGCTTTTCTCCGGAGCAGGAGGCACAATGTAGCCGATGTGCAGGTACTTGGAGGCTAATTTACTGTGCAAACCCAGAAAATCACTGAAGCGCCTCTTGACCGAAACCTCGTCTCTGTTGAATATGGACAGGCTGGTCTACAGACACAAACACAGAGGACAAGAGTCACACGCTCCGTCCAGAAGATCCACAACATCTCAGACGAGAATCCAAAGGCCTTCCTCACCTTAGTCGTCACTTTATAGACCATGTACGCGTTCATGCCATCACCTGGAACAACAAACACACATATATAACAGAACATTTCTGTAAAAGCCTGAAACGCTTCAGTTTTTCTAGGTGTCATGAATGTGAAGCTGCACTCTTCATTCAGAAACGCTGAGAGCTTCATGTATTTTCCAGTGTTGTCGTCACTGAACGCGCTCAGACCGAATCCTGCACCTGATAACATTTGAAAAGGTCGATTGATTTTACAACGAACGAGCGAAGCTGGACTTCACAGCAGACGCTTGAGCTCCTTACCAACTTTCTCCGGGTCCGACACCGATATCTGCATGTCAAACGTGTCCCTGCCTTCCTCTTCATCTTCATCCTAGAGAGGAACAGTGATTGTGTGAGACAGTCGTGAGATCACACTAACACACGAAGAGTTACGGCGCCTCACCTCGTCCGGCGACCGGTCGAACGCGTCCACATCCAGTCGGGGGGCGATCATGACGGTGGGCGTCACAGGAGTTATGGCGGGCGACGGTCCGTCTGACAGGATCGGCTGCCGCTCGGGACTGTCCAGCGAAACCTCCTCTGTCGCTTCTGGACAAGAGGAAGAACACAAACAGTCACATCGCTGAGAAAATCACGGTTTGAACAATGTAAGGCTGAACACTGTCGTCATTTTGGCTGCGTGAGATTCTCCAGCTTTGTTGTTGTTGAGCTGTTAAAGCTCCGCCCTCTTCTGGAAAGGGGGTGGGAGCAGCAGCTCATTTGCATTTAAAGGAACACACACAAAAACGGTGTGTTTTTGCTCACACCCAAATAGGGGCAAATTTAACAAGCTATAATAAATGATCTGTGGGGTATTTTGAGCTGAAATGTGTCGTTGATGAATAAAAGTATTACTACTGACCACAAACTTTTAAAGAATAAGCCAAAATTTTAAAGTCAAAATTATTAATTAAAAATCATAATTATTACATAGTCATAATTATGAGATAAAAAGTCAGAATTATGATATATTTACTCATAATTATAAAATAAAGTCAAAATTATGAGATTAAAAAAAATCATAATTATTCCGTAAAGTCATAATTGAGATAAAAAGTAAACATTATAAGATAGCCAAAATTATGATATATTAACTAATTTAGTCAACATTATGAGATTAAAAAATCATAATTATTCCATAAAGTCATAATTATTAAATAAAAAGTCAAAATTATGAGATAAAAAGTCAAAATTATTATATATTAACTAATTTAGTCAAAATTATGAGATTAAAAAAAATCATAATTATTCCATAGTCATAATTATTAAATAAATTCAAAATTATGAGATAAAAAGTCAAAATTGTGATATATCAACTAATTTAGTCAAAATTATGAGATTAAAAAAATCATAATTATTACATAGTCATAAAAATGAGATAAAAAGTCAAAATTATAAGATAAAAAGTCAAATTTGTCATATATTAACTAATTTAGTCAAAATTATGAGATTAAAAAAAATCATAATTATTCCATAAAGTCATAATTATGAAATTAAAAGTCATAATTATGAGATAAGTCAAAATGATGATATATTAACTCATAATTATTAAATAAAAAGTCAAAATTATGAGATAAAAAGTCAAAATTGTGATATATTAATTTTGTCAAAATTATGAGTTAAAAAAAAAAAACATAATTATTCCATCAAGTCATAATTATGATATATTAACTCATAATTATGAAATAGTCACAATTATGAGAATAAAAATCATAATTACATAGTCATAATTATGAAATAAAAAGTCAAAAAAGTCACAATTATGAAATATTAACTCATAATTAGAAATAAAAAGTCAAAATTGTGATATATTAACTCATTCAGTCAAAAGTATGAGATTTAAAAAAAAAAAAATATTATTATAATATAAATCAGCTGTTTTCTATGTGAATATATAGTAAAGTGTAATTTATTCCTGTGATCAAAGCTGAATTTTCAGCATCATTACTCCAGTCTTCAGTGTCACATGATCCTTCAGAAATCATTCTGATATGCTGATTTGATGATTAACAAACATTTATGATTATTATCAGTGTTGAAAACAGTTCATATTTTTATGGAAACTGATACATTTTATTTTTCAAGATTCTTTGATGAATAGAAAGTTCAAAAGAACAGCATTTATCTGAATATATAAATGTCACTTCTGATTAATTTAATGTGACCACACACACTTTTAAAGGGTAGTGTATGTGTCAAACGGTGAGCCAATAGAAACAGAGCGTTCTCAAAATGATCCAATCCTGAATATGTAAATGAGACTCGGTGTAGCTGTCATATCTACAAACACTGAGACTGTTATGATCAAACACAGCTGATGATGTCAGCGAGTTCGACCTTCAGACCATCACACACCGGCGAAGAGGTCGTCCGGATCCTCGTCCAGGAAGATCTGCTCTGGTTTGGGTCCGTTCGAGCTGGTGCTGATGTCTTCTGGAGATGTTGGACTGGCCTTACAGAGAAAACAAACAGAAGTTGGGATATTATAATTATTATGAGCTTTGCAATAAATCTTTTTCTGTTTTGCTTCTCATCCAACTTTCCTCAGAAGTTCTAGATAAACTTAAAACGCAGAAATTAACATGTAAATATTCGTTTTTTATTATTTAAAGTCGTGAATCACGTGACACTGTTTCTCTTCAGCAGATCATTAAAGTTAATGTTCACACACTTTCTTCTGTCATAAACGTGTTCGGCTCACAGGATAAACTCATGACAGGAATCACAGGAAGTGCCAAGGAAGGGTCTTCCTGTCCTGTTTAAAATCTGCTGATCAGGTGTAAATCAGCACAACATCACATGACAGATGTACATTTATGATCTTTTTTTGCATGCTAAATACCACAGGCAAACCATGCACTGGTCAGTTTTGCTTCCATTACATGTTTTCTTTCAGACTAGTGGAAAGAAAATCTCCAAAATACAAGTTTTAGTGTTTATTTTATTGCACTTTTAATGCGTCTGTAGATGTCAATCTTTAAAGGCGGTGAGTTTGAGTCATAAATCACTTCAGCAGCTTTACACACACCAAACTTTATATCTATATTCTGATTATTTTGATAATATCGAGCCTCTGCGTTCATGCGACGCAGTGTTGATGTGCAGAAGGAGCCCGTGTTGCGCATGCGCGCTCAGCATCTCTACTCGTTAATGAAATTCAATGAAATCTGTCAGAATCGGATGAAAATACGCCGATGATGTTTCGCTGATTATGAACATTGATTTGTGATTAGAGCCTGCGAGCAGAAGGGCGTGTCGATCCGCCTCGGCAGGCCGTGAACGCGAGTCATCGTGTGCAGCTTTAATCTCACCTCCACCCTGCTCACGGCGCTGACGAACAGATCCTCTCCGTCCTCCGGCTCCGTCGAGCCCGTGTGTGACGCAGCAGACAGCGGTGGAGGTTCTCTTTCCTCCGCCATCTTCAACAATAACAGCCGAATAAAGTCTCAGCGATAGAATGAGTGTCTGCTGAAGCCAGTCATGTGACTGAGTCTCATGACAGAAGCGCTTCATGCAGCTCATGCTCCGCCCTCACAGCGCAGGACGGGCGGGTCTCCAACACTGGCGCATCAGCGCGCGACACGGGCACGAACTACTGCTGCTCACAGAGTTTCTCCGTCAGTTCTTGTGTACATTTATATAAGTTCATTTACGCCGATTACAGAGAAAAAATGCTTTGTTAAATTGTATATTTTAGTTATGACAAAAAGTCGAAATTATGATTTTTTTAAGTCAGAATTCGGACTATTTATTTGAGAATTAGGACGTTTTGTCATAATTTTGACTGTTATGTAGGAATTATGACTTTTCATATCACTTATAATTTATAATTATAACTTTTTTAGTCAAAATTTGTTCTTTTTAAGTCAGAATTCATACTTTTTTATTTCAGAATTAGGGCTTTTTGTCATAATTTTGACTTTTATGTCGGAATTATGAGTTTTTATGTAATAAGTACTAATTATAACTTTTTTTATTCACAATTTCTACTTTTTAAGTCAGAATTTCGACTTAGTATGTCATCATTTCAACTTTTTATGTGATAATTATGACATGTGACTATGACAACGAAATTCTAACTTAATTAGAAATTGTGACTAAAAAGTTATAGTAATAAGTTATAATAGGCTATATAAAAAGTTGATATTATGACATAAAAAGTCATAATTCTGAAATAAAAAGTCAATATTATGACAAAAAGTCCAAATTCTGATTTAAAAAGTCATAATTATCACATAAAAAGTTGAAATCATGACAGAATTGTCATAATTTTGACTTTTTATGTAATATTTATGATT
Organism: Ctenopharyngodon idella; assembly: GCF_019924925.1. Taxonomy (NCBI): domain Eukaryota; kingdom Metazoa; phylum Chordata; class Actinopteri; order Cypriniformes; family Xenocyprididae; genus Ctenopharyngodon; species Ctenopharyngodon idella. Next base: position 33,729,723 of record NC_067227.1, read on the forward strand.
TTTTAATCTCATATTTTTTACTTTTTATATAAATTAATTGACTTTTTATGTCATAGTATAATATCGACTCTTTGTCATAATTATAACTTTTTAGTCACAATTTCTACTTACTATGTCATCATTTCAAATTTTTATGTAATAATTATGACGTGACAACATCGAAATTCCAACTTAGAAATTGACTAAAAAGTTGTTATAATATATAAAAAGCTGATATTATGACATAAAAAATTCATAATTCTGAAATAAAAAGTCAATATTATGACAAAAAGTCCAAATTCTGATTTAAAAAGTCATAATTATCACATTATGACAGTCATAATCATGACAGAAAGTCATAATTTTGACTTTTTATGTAATATTTATGACATGTGACTGACATAGTCATAATTATCACATAAAAAATCAATTTAAATTTTTTTAATCTCATATTTTTTACTTTTTATATAATTAATTGACTTTTTATGTCATAGTATAATATCGACTGTCATAATTATAACTTTTTAGTCACAATTTCTACTTACTATGTCATCATTTCAAATTTTTATGTAATAATTATGACGTGACAACATCGAAATTCCAACTTAGAAATTGACTAAAAAGTTGTTATAATATATAAAAAGCTGATATTATGACATAAAAAATTCATAATTCTGAAATAAAAAGTCAATATTATGACAAAAAGTCCAAATTCTGACTTAAAAAGTCAGAATTATGACATAAAAAGTTAAAATTATGACAGTCATAATCATGACAGGAAGTCATAACTTGACTTTGACTTTTTTATGTGATAATTATGACATATGTGATTGACAAAAAGTCGATATTATGACATAAAATGTCAAAATTTTGACTTAAAAATCATAATTATCACATAAAAAGTCATAATTTCAATTTTTTAATCTCATTATTTTTACTTTTTATTAATAAATAAATTATTTAATTAATTATTATTAAAGTATTTTTTCTTATGTGGCGAAATGGGCTTCCAAATCAAACTTTTATCTACATAAGTGAGTGTTTTTAGAAATATTATACAGTATTTACAGTATTTACTTTATTCCTGCTCTGTAAGAACTGATATTGTGTATCATTTATTAATGAAGATGTTCAAACTAAGGCTAACATCAACTAAAATCAAAATTTAATCTAATTTAACCCTGTAAAGACTGACATGAAATAATGTTTTGTATCATATTTGATTCATCAGGCTTTTATGGCCCATATAGTCGGATAATGTGAGAATATGGAGGGAATGTAAAACTCGTCTGTGAGTCAGTAGTATAGACAGTTGTTTAAACATCACCGAGCAAACGAACACGAGCTTCAGCAGTTCTGTTTTATTCTCGAAACGACTCTTTTAGAATGAAGCCGGAGACAGATGGACGTCCAGCTCAGTAAAGTACAGTATGAATGCATCTGTCAGAGGAGAAACACGCAGCCATCACTAACTCAACAGTGCTTCCTGAGGGACGCTTTTCCTGCAGTTCAGCCGCATTACAAACAACCTGAGCAGTGCCATTGAGCCGTGACAGGACGCTTCATGTCCGGCTGCCTGTAATGAGCTGCTATTTACAACAAATAAGGTGGATGGAGGAACACGGAGCCAAATGATGCCGCGGTCCTCCAGAGGCCGAGACGAGGCTCCGCGGGCGGGACTCTGAGCTTCATCCCGCCGGAGACACACACATGCTTTAATGGGAGAGAGCCAGAGATCAATGAAACAGGTTAAGGGAGCCATCGCAGTCCAATGAATAACTGCCAGAGCACTGACAAAAGCACTGACATCAAACGCTGAAAAGGAGGAGGAAACGTTCAGGAGGCGCGGTCGATATTTGATAAATATGAAGCGGGGGATCTCTGACAAACGGGCTCATTTACTGCTCTAGTTTGGCTTCGTTCTCTCAGGCTTTTACACGGTGTGTGAAAAACCTCAAATATGATGGTTTCCTCATGAAAATGTATATTCGACCCTCTGGTGCTGTTCGGTCATCATTAGTGACTGAAAAATGTTCCACTTTGATTTGTTTAATTCATCGGGAATGGTACGAAACTTGACTGATTTTTGTGCCACTTGCTATGTGAACACAAAAACATGTGCAATGTTTTGCTAACGTTCCCATTAAGTTGAAAACGTTAGTTCTGAACGTTCAGACGCACAGTTTTTCTTGGTTATGCGAACGTTAAAGTCCCCCTGTAGTCAATAATTTTTTCCTTTAAAACTCATCTTTGATCACCAAAATGACATATTTAAATGTTTTGTTTTTTTTCTGGTGAAAGAAAATTCTTCACGCCTTAAAATAGCTTGAATGTAACTTTACACCCTTGCTTCATTTAGTATACGCGGATCTATGAATATGCTAATTAGCCCCGCCTCCACTCACTCGCACGAGCTCAGAGATCCACTCGGTCAACTTACTGAGGTAAACGCTGCACAATGGTATCGCTTTTTACAACATCGGACACATAACAGTAATTAATATGATTAGCCTTTTGCTTGACTAAGTTATCAAACAGCTAATAATGTGATGCTAATGTTACACGACTAAGTTGAAAACGTTATTTCTGAACGTTCAGAATGCCCAGGTTTTTTTTAAATGTTTTTTCTTGGTTATGCGAACGTTAAAGTCCCCCTGTAGTCAATCATTTTATCCCTTAAAACTCATGTTTGATCACCAAAATGACATATTTAAATGTTTTTTCCAGTAAAAAAAAATCTTAATGCCTTAAAATAGCTTAAATGTAACTCGACACCCTTGCCTCATTTAGTATGAATATGCTAATTAGCCCCGCCTCCACTCACTTGCATGAGCTCAGAGATCCACTCGGTCAACTTACTGAGGTAAACGCTGCAGAATGGTATCGCTTTTTACAACGTCGGACACATAATGTAATTAATATGATTAGCCTTTCGCTTGACTATGTTATCAAACAGATAATAATGTGTTGCTAATGTTACACGATTACGTTGAAAACGTTATTTCTGAACGTTCAGAACACCCAGTTTTTTAAATGTTTTTTCTTGGTTGTGCGAACGTTAAAGTCCCCCTGTAGTCAATCATTTTATCCCTTAAAACTCATGTTTGATCACCAAAATGACATATTTAAATGTTTTTTTACAATGGAAAAAAAATCTTAATGCCTTAAAATAGCTTGAATGTAACTCGACACCTTTGCTTCATTTAGTATACACAGATCAATGAATATGCTAATTAGCCCCGCCTTCACTCACTCGCACGAGCTCAGAGATCCACTCGGTCAACTTACTGAGGTAAACGCTGCACAATGGTGTCGCTTTTTACAGCGTCGGACACATAATGTAATTAATATGATTAGCCTTTCACTTGACTATGTTATCAAACAGATAATAATGTGTTGCTAATATTACACGATTACGTTGAAAACATTATTTCTGAACGTTCAGAACGCCCAGTTTTTTAAATGTTTTTTCTTGGTTATGCGAACGTTAAAGTCCCCCTGTAGTCAATCATTTTATCCCTTAAAACTCATCTTTGATCACCAAAATGACATATTTAAATGTTTTTTACGATGGAAAAAAATCTTAATGCTTTAAAATAGCTTGAATGTAATTTTACACCTTTGCTTCATTTATTATACGCGGATCTATGAATATGCTAATTAGCCCCGCCTTCACTCACTCGCACGAGCTCAGAGATCCACTCGGTCAACTTACTGAGATAAACGCTGCACAATGGTGTCGCTTTTTACAACATCGGACACATAACAGTAATTAATATGATTAGCCTTTCACTTGACTCTCTTGCTTCAGAGCGATTATAGTTAATGATATGCTAAAGCCCGCCAGCACGTTGACGTGATTGCTTACAAAGTAGTTTGTGATGTAAGAAACACCACCGATTTCAAACCATGTTTTTTCAAATCACTGCAGTTTTAAAGACAAAATATCAGCAATGGTGTTGAATGATGAATTTCCACATGGTTCGTCTTAAAGCACATTAAAACATATAAACAACATTAAAAACTTGATTTAAAGGGAACATTCCATCTTATCATTCTGCAAACATTATGGGGACGTTAGTTTTCAATGCTCTCTGAAGTAGTAACGTTTAAAAAACGTTAGATGAACATCCAACTAACGTTTTGAATAAAAACGTTCCATGAAAGGCGTATAATTAATGTTTTTGTGCTAACGTTATTAAAACATTCTATTAACGTTACTGGAAGAGGCCCTTGCCAGAACGTTCCCTGTGATTCCCGTCAGCAGCTTCGATCTTACTGAAAAACACCGGGAGGCAAAAACGACATTCCTCAGACTTTATTTCAACATGTAAATATTTGATCTGGAGGAACGGGCGAGTTTTTCACCACGAGTCTGTTGTGTCATTAAACACAGTCAATCATCTGGACATGTGGAGAACATTTCACTCATGTTTGGGATGAATATGAAAGTGTCATCAGATTAAATTATGCATTGATGTTGTTTTCTAAAATCTGACGGGGAATTAAATCAGAATCGTGTAGTTTGATAATGGAGGTCAGCAGCTCAACTGTACCTGCCAAATAAAGAGCACAAAGTTCACAAACATCCTTTCATCTCACTGGAAGTTGAACAGTATTTCTCAGGGCAAGATGCCTGACAGCAGGTCAGAGGTCAAAGGTCACAGGCAGGTCTCCATTCGCTTCCTAATGCTCTGAAATCTGCGTTTCGTTTGCCAGCTCTGTTGTTTTTCATGACAGATTCATATCAATAATTTAGAAACGGAAAGTTTATCGTGCAGATTTTGAAACATGATTAATTTTAGAATTATCTGACAGAAATCCAAGTGATGATGGTGTTTTCTGCACAGCTCTGCTTCCCTCTTCTGGTCTTCTGCAGCACGAACATCATCATCATCATCATCATCGGTTGCATTAATTCACACAACACATCTGACTGTTTAATTACAGCATGAATGTGTTGAATTGTTTGCAGCTCGTATTTGATGGAGCAGCAACAGAAGCGGCGCAATTAAAGGTTGATTACATTATTATCCCTCATCTGTGTCATCGCATCAATTAATGCGGTTGACGGCTGAAAGATTGTCACCGTTCTGGCAGAAACCTTTTCCCATCGTTCAGCGGAGAAACTTTCCTGCAGCTGTTTTCCAGCGGCATTAACCGCCGTCATCCAGAAACAACAGCAGCCCAGCGGTGTCAATTATATTTGATTGACTGAGTAAAGCAGCACACAAATAAGCCCAAACAATGGACACAAAAATCTATAGACGACTCTCCTCCTGTCAAATCAAGCGCTCGTCTCCTCCATTTTCATGCTGCACAACAGCCTTAAACACGCTGTCTGTCTGTCTGTCTCTCTCTCGACCTGTCTCTCTCTCTCTCTCTCAAACACCAGCACCAATTAAAGCGCCGGCGTCTTCAGAGGTGCGAAACGCTCCTGCCGTCCTGCAAACGAGCTCTAATTCATCAGTTTAACGTCACACATCTGCACATATTGGCTTTTGTATGGAATGAAATACTCTTCTTTCAAGGAGCATTAAACCTGTGGTTCATAGTTCAACACTCCAGGGAATCGACTCACTACTGGCTCACGATTCGATTCATATTTGAGGAAATTGTATCAATGTTGCACAATAATTCATCACTGCAACAAATAATGTTCTTCCTCAGTGTTTCTGTCTTGTTTTCCAGCACAAATATCTAAACATTCTTAAATCGAGATACATTTACTGGAGAAGAGAAATGACTGAAGATATTAAGATATTAAAAATTCATCAAAATAAAGCAAGTTTGTGCTTAAAACAAGAACAAATATCTGCCAATGGACTCAGAAAAATAATCTTTTCACTTTCTTTTTTAAAGGGGACCTATAATGCCCCTTTCACAAGATGTAATATAAGTCTCTGGTGTCTCCAGAATGTGTGTGTGAAGTTTCAGCTCAAAATACTCCACAGATCATTTATTATAGCTTGTCAAATTTGCCCCTATTTGGGTGTGAGCAAAAACACACCGTTTTTGTGTGTGTCCCTTTAAATGCAAATGAGCTGCTGCTCCCCACCCCCTTTCCAGAAGAGGGCGGAGCTTTAACAGCTCGCGCTTCGGTCGCTCAACAACAACAAAGCTGGAGAATCTCATGCAGACAAAATGACGACTGTCAGTATTTGATAACATTAAATCAGTGTAACAGTTGAAAACGTCTTTATTTTAACCTCCAAATGTCGTTACAATGATTCCAATAATATCATATTTCTTGCATTCAAACATAAGAGTTAAATTATAAATCCATACATTAACTCAGAACAAGACAGATTACATATAAACGTATTTGAGTTATGAAAACAGTCAGAATCTGAAGGTGCAGCACTGAATCACTTCACTCCTGGAATAAAGAACATGATTCATTCATTCGTTTGTTCGCTCGTTCATTCTCTGCTGCTTCTGTTTGATTATTGAGTCTGTACAAAATCACAGTATTGAAAAATTACTATTTCAAAAACTCGCATGTAAGAAAGTGTGGCTGCAAATAGTGTTGAAAAGATTCATTAATCAAGCACCTGGTTTCTAAATGGTCATCAGAGTGCAAATCTGAATCATAGTTCTGTAGCATCGGCTGCTCTAGACAGCACTCGTCTTGCTTTTGCTCTTGGATTCACTCTTTTTCCCGGACGGACCGGCATTTTTTCCACCGCTCTGAGCGTTGTTGTTGTTGCTGTTCTGGTTGCCGCTGAGAGTTTCCATGATGGAGCGGAACGCTCCGAAAGGCCGTTTCCCCGATTCCGCCTTGTCTTTGGCGGGCGGGACTTTCACGTCGGCCGCGGGTCCGTCTTTACGCGGCGGCTCGTCGAAGGTGACCCTCAGTTTCAGGTTCTGAGAGGTCTTTCTTCGAGAGGACGGGGATTTGAGGGCACTTTTGGGACTCGTCGCGACCTTTTGGCCATCGGGAAACTCTCCCGCCACGTCGGCTTTCGTTTCAGGATCGCTGTGGTCTGAAGATGGAGATGGGTTGTAAGCCTCCACGGATTTGGAAGTCCTGTGTGCGAAGGAGAGCTTGCGCTCGCTGGTGGAGCCGTGCTTGTGCTCCTCAACCTCTGCGATGGGCAGCTGAGTCGGTCTGTCGGGCCTGGAGCTGCCGGCCGTGGGTTTGGACTCATCCGGAGCATACGCCGCGTCGCCGTCTGATTCGCTAAGTGAACGCTGCATGATCTGCTTGAGACGAGCCAACTTTAGTTCCCGCCTCTCTCCCATCCCCAGCCGTCTCATTGCTCCGGCTCCAGGCCCCGCCCCTGACTCCACCCCTCCAGCACCATCCTGGAACTCCAGCGTCAGTCTGTCTCTGGCACTCGCCGGGTCTTTTCCCAGCAGCTTCCTCAGAACGCCATCCGAGTCCGTGTGTCTCTGCTTCAGGACCCACTGGCCGTTATCAGCCGTCACTTCAGCCGTCAGCGTCATCTCAGGCCACGTCTCAGCCGGAGGAACGTGAGAGCTACGTGAGAGGAGAGAGAGACGATCAGTTCTGATGGAGGACCCTATGAAATATGGTTTATTTATTACTATATTCTTTTTTCAGTTAATAAACTGTATTATTATTATTAGGGGCCAAGCACTGAAGGTGTGTAGGCACCTATTCTAATCGTTGACGTTCTTATTCTTCTTCTTCCGTTTCTACTTCCCGCTCTGGAAGTCTATGGCAGCCCACAGAACCACATTCCGACAAAAAATTATGGAATTCAATTAGATTCGTCAAACCGTTCTCGAACAACGCGCAAACAAATTTTAAGTAGTGGTAGCGAAAATAAAGGCTATATCCCTGCAACGCTTTATCGTATTCAGACCAAACTTGGTATAAGTCATCATGAGTAGGACCTGAGGATACATGCTGCGTTTCGGCGCAGCGCCACCTAATTTTATACCCAATCAGCCATTTTGGGCATCAGGCCATTTTGAATTTTCGCGTTTTCCGCCACTCGGAGCATTATTGTTGTTGTTGTTCTGGTTGCCGCTGAGGCTTGTCCCCAACACTTTATCGTATTCAGATCAAACTTGGTACATTTCATCACGAGTATGACCTGAGGCAACATGCTACGTTTTAACGCAGCGCCACCTACTGGTCTGGAGATACGAAAAATGGCAATTTTTGCTTATAACTTCTGAATGGTTTGGCCAAAAATCACAAAACAGGTCTCTTTAGATTCAGTGAGGTATGGAGAGCCGAACGATACTCAATTTTTCCATATCGGCCAATTTGAATTTTCTCTTGGATTCGCTCATTTTCCCGAACGGACCGGCGTTTTTTCCGCCGCTCGGAGCATTGTTGTTGCTGTTCTGGTTACCGCTGAGGGTTTCTCTGCAACGCTTTATCGTATTCAGACCAAACTTGGTACAAGTCATCTCGAGTATGACCTGAGGCAACATGCTGTGTTTTGGCACAGCGCCACCTACTGGTCCGGAGATACAAAAAAATGGCAATTTTTGCTTAAAACTTCTGAATGGTTTGGCCAAAAATCACAAGACTCTTTAGGTCTCTTCAGATTCGGTGCAGCATGCCGAGTTGAACGATACCCAATTTTCCAATATCGGCCATTTTGGGCATCACGGCATTTTGAATTTTGTCGCAAAATGCTATATTTTACAAATGCATTGGTGTATTGTTACAAAACTCTGTATGTGTCTTCGGCACCATGCCCTGACAGTACTCAAAAATATTCGGGGCAGCGCCACACTGTGGTCAAAAGTTATAATGAAATTTACAAAAATGCTAATAACTTTTGACAAAATTAACCTATTGTGATGAAACTGGTCTCAATAGATTACTTGGGTCATGCAGAGAACATAGATACTAGCCAAACGTCCTGTCCACCATTTTGATTTTATTTAAAAACCTACTTTTTTGAACTCCTCCTTGACCGTTGGTCCGATTTTCACCAAAATTGAATTGTATCCTCTTCAGACCATGTCAGCATAAAAGTTACGGATTTCGTGTTAATAGACGAAACTGTTTTCGTATACCGCAGCAACAAATTTGAGGCATGATGCCAAAACGACTCTTGAGGCTGTATCTCTGCAGTGCTTTGGCATATTGACACCAAACTTTGCACGTGTCATTGTCAGCTCACTCTGAACACAATACATCAATTGGGTCCAAGCGCCACCTATTGGTCGAAAGTGATAAACCATTAAATCATTATTGTTGACTGTATTTTTTTATTTTTCCAGCTATTTTACCTAAAATGATCTTAATAGGTCTTTAATTGCTCATTGTTGCAGTTGGTCTGATGCTCCCAGCCATGTTGGCTTGACTTATCATGTGATCTTTGTGCTTGGCCTCATAATGGCTGCTTGCAGCTATATTTACTATTATTCTTACTTTAAGAGGTAAATTCTACAGTATAATAGTTATAAGTTAAACCAAACTTTTATTTTGGCGGGTTCTCGTGAAGAGCTTTGAGTTTGTGTGTGTATCTGCTGAAGTGACTCTTGATTAAGTGTACAGCCCTACTTTTGATTTGTTCATCCAAAATTTTCTGTGACATTCTGCATTATATTTGAACCACACTTGGCATCAAACTGCAGGACAATCGCTGCTCATCGACGACAGACCTTGGCGATCGAGGTCTTCCGTTGGGCTCTTGCGTCTGCAGGAGCAGCTGGAGTTGGTTCTGCATGGCGACCCGTGCTGTAGTTTGTCTGTGGAGTCAGAAACAGATGTTGGCGTCACTCACGGGTGGCATCAGAAGTCAAACGCATCACATGAATGAAGTCTCTTCTTACTCGTGCAGCTGTTTGGTCAGTTTGACCACCTGCGACGCCAGCGACATGCACGTCTCCACCACCACCAGATAGCGCGAGCAGGTGCTGTGACCCTGCCGCTCAGCACACTGGGACGGACGCTCGCCCTGCTGGTTCTGCACGGTCACGTTGGAGCCGTACTCCACCAGAGTCTGAGCTCACGCAGAAAAACAAACACGTTAGAAGACAGCAGCACATTAACTTGATCTACTCAAGACTTTGAGCATGACAAATTTCTTCATTTTTGGTAACACTTTAATTTAGTGTCTAAGTCTCACTATTAACTAGTTGTTTTTTAGCATGCATATTACTAGGATATTGACTGTATTCTAAACAAGCGCCTGCATACCTGATGTTAGTCATTTGCATAAAACAAGTCAAAACATCTCCATATAAGGGCTTTCCACAAACCTCGCAGCTCAAACACTTTTGTTTTGTTCGTGAAAACATTCGCAGGCAGATTTTGTGCATTTGTGTGCATGGTTAGTGAATGAGAACCAGTGTTTTTCTTTCTGTCTGTGACCAAACGGACCGGTACGTCTCTCGGCACTACAGAAACAGCAACAGGAAATGGGAGGGAGAGCCGCTTCCTGTCTCTCTTTCTTACTGCATCCCAGACAAAATAAGAGGCTGAAGTGCAGATCAAATGAGCAGAGCACCTGAACGCAGCTGAGATGGCCGTACTGAGCCGCCACGTGAACCGCAGAGTTCCCGTTCTGATCCACCTCGTCCAGAGAAATGGCCTGTTCCTGCATGAACTGCAGCAGCCACAGCAGGACGCGCTCCTGAAACACACGTGCGCCGAGATTAGTCACGTGACCGCTGAAGCGATCCTGCGGCGTGTGGGCGGAGTCGCTCACCTGTCCGTGCCGTGCGGCGTAGTGGATGAGGCTGGGATGTTCTCGAGTGCAGCTGAGCTCGGCGATGGCTTCGGTTTCGCTCACCATCCAGCGCACACACTCCAGATGACCGTTCTACACAAACGACACAAAGTTTAGTCTGTTTAGTTCACGCCAGAGCTGATTGGACAAACATCAGTACACGCCCACGAGTGCAGGATGACGTCATCAAATTTTCCTGGATTTCCAATGTTTATTGTGTTGATGTTTAGTAATACAGGGAATCTCGAACATTCTTCATCCGCCAAACCCTTAGCGTTAACCCGGAGCGTTATGAATCTTTTGTGTCGAATCAGCGGTTCGGAGCACCAAAGTCACGTGATTTCAGCAGTTTGGCGGTTTGACATGCGATCCGAATCATGATTCAACACAAAAGATTCATAACGCTCCGAAGCTTCCTGAAGCAGTGTTTTGAAATCGGCCATCACTATATAAGTCGTTATTTTGTTTTTTTGGCGCACCAAAAATATTCTCGTGGCTTTATAATATTAATATTGAACCACTGTACTCACATGAACTGATTTAAATATGTTTTTAGTACATTAATGGATCTTGAGAGAGGAAATGTCATTGCTGGCTATGCAGGCCTCACTGAGCCATCGGATTTCATCAAAAATATCTTAATTTGTGTTCTGAAGATGAACGAAGGTCTTACGGGTGTGGAACGACATGAGGGTGAGTAATTAATGACAGAATTTTCATTTTTGGGTGAACTAACCCTTTAATGAATTATTAGCAGTTAATCAACTGCACTAGCATAGAGCCGAGCTCAATGACTCAGAACAACCAGACCGATGTGACGTGAAGAAGACAGACGTACCCGGACGCCGAGACCTGCGGGCGTGAGCTGCTGCTTGTTGCGTTCGTTCAGACAGTCCTCTCCCATGAGCGACGTCAGGTGCTGCAGGCAGTCGGCGTGACCCTGAGCCGCAGCCACGTGCAGCAGGTTGTTCCCGTCCTCGTCTCGGATGCGCTCCAGGTTCTCTGCGGCGAAGTGAGGCTGCACAGACACACGCGGCAGATTGTTCATGTTATTATGCTTTCTGGGATATGACCTGTCATGCAGTGTGTAATAGAGCTGTTTGTAAACGTTTTTTTTTTTTCGACCAATCAGGGCTGTCTGACCAATCAGAGCAGAGCAGCTCTCAGAAGGGCGGGGTTTAGAGAGACCGAATCTTTGAACGAACCGTTTCAGGCACTGTGAGAAAAGAGATGATGCTGCAGTGGATATTATGAGAAAACTAAAGTGTTTTTTAACCGACAATCTGTTGTAGGAGACTCCGAAACGAAATTAGGAACTAGACTTTAAATAATGGAGAACGCGGCGGCTCTTACCAGCAGTGAGATCTGCCCCTCTCTCACGATGTTCAGGATGTTTTGCGTCTTCTTGGCTTCTTCGTCGCCGTCTCCAAACGCTCGCAAGCCTCCTCTCGTGCCTTTGGCTCCCTGAAGAGGGAACGCCGTCTGCCCGCCGTCGGCTTTGTCCGGGAAGGGCAGGCCGGACAGGAGCTTGTCTGTCTCTGAACCATGACTGAGCTCGAATCCCGCGCTTTGTGCCCTGAGATCCACGGACTTTGACTTCCTCATGTCGGGCCAGTTGACGGGCGACAGCACACAGAACTGCGTCCCGCCGCTCAGGCTCTCGGAGTGGGCGAGCGTCGATCCTCTAACGCCGGCGGCCGCGCTCCTCTTCTCCGAAGCCACGCGGGGCAGAGTAGCCGTCTGCTGACTGGATTTAATATACGGCACGTCGAGGATCTCGTCCATGTCCAGGTCGTAGTGCTCCAGCTCTCCAAACAGAGCTCCGTTCGCCAAGCCTCTGCTCTTGACGGCGCATGGAGAAACGGCGGCGTCCTCTTTGCTTTGTTCTGCGTTCTGCTCAACGCTCTTCCCGTCGGCCTCCGTCTCCGACACCTCCGGCTGGTGTTTGAGGGGAGACACGCGTTTGACGGGTCGGAATTTGCTGTAGACGTCAGCGATGCCGGTGGGTTTGATTCCCGCTCCGCCGTGTGACGCCGCGTTACGAGCCCAGTTGATGGACGGAGCTGAAAAACAATCAAATGAATCTGTAAAACGCCTTTCACAATGAATTCAAAGCAGCTTCACTATGAAAGCTTGATTCCGCCATGAAATAAAAATAAAAAAGGACTTTTTATCTCGCAATTCTGACTTTTTTTCTCAGAATTGTAAGATATAAAGTCAGAATGAACGTCGTACCTTGTCTCTCGTCGCTCTGCCCATCGTGTCTTCGGCACAGCTCAGGAATGCTCTTGGACGCGTACTGTGACAGGAGACATCAGGACATGTTAAAGGTCAACAAACAGTACTGTGACATTACTGCCTCCCATGAGCACCTGAGAAACACCACATGTGCACCAGCAGTGCACAATTCTGTGTATTATAATACTGAAGGGATGGATGTTGTTCAAAGTCATGGGTTTGACTCCCTGGAAACATCTGAGCAATAAAGTGAGCACACAGAACGACACTGTAATCTACTGTATTCAACATACTGTAACATTTAATATACACTTAAACATCTTAAACAAAGGTTTCTGGGCTTCCCAAACTGGAGTTCATGAGTTGAAGAAAAGCTAATAATTAAATCCTAAAAATGAAAGATTGAAATAAATTATTTTAAAATAAAAACAAATCAAAATAAAATGCTTACTAAAACTTAAATCATAAAAATGAAAATAATTATATAAACTTCAAAATAAATTTTAGCTTTTAAAAATTCATTAAATCATAAAAAAGGAATTATTTTAAAGAAAATTTCTTAATAAAACACTTACCAAAAACTCATAAAATCATAAAAAGAAAATAGATAAATCATTTAAAAATAAAGACAAATAAAATTAAAACTCTTACTAAAACTTAAATCATAAAAATGAAAAACAAAATTTAATAACTCTGAAATATACTTTAGCATTTAAAAATTCATTAAATCATAAAAAGAAAAAGACAATTTTAAAAGAAAATTTCTAAATAAAACACTTATTAAAAAACTCATAAAATCATAAAAAGAAAATAGATAAATCATTTAATAATAAAAACAAATCAAAATAAAATGCTTACTAAAAATTAATTAAATCATAAAAAATGAAAAAATTAAATAAATCTTTAAAATAAACTTTAAAAAATGAAGCATTTAAAAATTCATTAAATCATAAAAATGAAATAATTTTTTAAAAAAAATTCTAAAAACTAAAAAACTCATTTAATCATATAAAGAAAATAAATCATTTAAAAATAAAAACAAATCAAAATGAACTGCTTATTAAAACTTAAAGCATGAAAATGAAAAAAATTAAATAAATATTTAAAATAAACTTTAAAATAAATTTTAGCATTTAAAAATTCATTAAATCATAAAAAGAAAAAGACATTTTTAAAAGAAAATTTCTAAACAAAACACTAAAAAACTCATAAAATCATAAAAGAAAATATATAAATCATTTAAAAATAAAAACAAATCAAAATAAAATGCTTACTAAAAAATTAATTAAATCATGAAAATGAAAACAATTAAATAAATCTTTAAAATAAATCTTTAAAGTAAACTTTAGAATACATTTTAGTATCATAAAAATAAAAAAAGAAATCATTTTAAAATAAAAAAATCTAAAAACACTCATTAAATCATAAAAAGAAAATAGATAAATCATTTAAAAATAAAAACAAATCGAAATAAAATGCTTACTAAAAATTCATTAAATCATGAAAATGAAAAAAATTGTAAAATACAAAAAAATCTACATAAAACACTTTCTAAATCATAAAAAATTAATAAATTAAATAAATCATTTTAAAGGAAAATCTAAGTAAAACACTTACTAAAAATGAACAAAATCATAATAAAAAAATAAAATAAAAATAAATCAAAATAGCACACTAAAAAAGGTGAAATATTTTACTTGTTAAGCTGCATGTCATGTGACCATTGACAGAATTTTCAATTTTGGATTGAACTATCCCTTTAAGATTAAAAATGTTTTAACTCCAACAAAAAAAAGAGCAAAGAGAAAGAAACGGACTGAAGTCGGATATAATTGAGCTGATCTGTACAGTCATCACTCGTAAACGTGACGGACTCACAGGAAGATCATCGGTGAAGTCGATCTCATCCAGATCCAGGTATTCAGGAACGTCCATCTTCAGTCAGCATTCTGAGAACACACACACACACACACACACACACACACACACACATGATTTTATTGATCAATAATCACTGATACACACTCCAGCCAAACATGAACCACTACATGAATGTGACGTCAATCTGAATAACGCGAGGGGCGGGGCTTGCTCTCATCCATCATCACTTGATTGGACAGTGGAAAGTGGGCGTGGTTACTAGAGGTGAAGTGAGTAATAAAACTATGATTAAGTAGCTGTTTAACCACTGGTTAACATTAACCAGTAGAGTCCTCCTCGATGACCTCAGATGAACAGGAAACTTATTTATATTTTAACAAAACATGTTTTGTCTCCAGAATAACTGATGAATCAGTCACAAAAAGAGCAGAACCGTGATTTAATGTGTGTCTATTTCACATCAAACACACAATAATCAATAACTGATTATGAAAAACAAACTGATGAGTATTCATGAGATGAAGATGCAGTCTGTTCATCTGTCTGTGTGTGTAGTGTCTGTAGATGTTTATCTCTTTAAATCTGTCTGCCTGTTTCTGTCAGTCTTTTGTTTCTAGCATTAGCTTTAGCGTTAGCATCCCTCAGATGATCTCTCACCATCTTATTGTTTCTCTCTGGATTCCCTCGTGTGTTTCTGATCTCTTTTGTCCGTTATGTTGTGTTCAGTGTGTGAGTGTGTGTGTCGTACCTTGTGCTCGCTGCTGTGTGTCGCTGATTGTCTGTCTGTGTTTCTTCTGAATAGCGGATCATCTGAAGAATGTGACACGAGCGCGCGCCTCCCTCAGCCTCCTCAGCGCGCGCGACCCGACACACAGCGCGCACACTGTGACTCGCCAGCAGAGGGCGATACAGACACACGCGCGCAGAAATTATAAAAGCTTGTTCCCGCCATTAAATAAAAAAAAAAATAACCAGAACATAACAGAAAATATATATTTTTAGTGTTTTTACAAGAACGGAGGTGGGAGGTTTTGTCAGGTTTAACTCACTTATTTTCCCCAAAATATGTTTAAGTAGGTACAAACACACACACATTCATATTCACAAGCCTCTGATGATCCATTACAGTCTTCCTTCAATTAATAAGAACACATGAAAATCAAGAAAACATATTCTCATCTGCTTTTATTCAAGTTAGGTTTGTGCCTCCTAAACTAAAGTGACAATAATATCAATAGCACCATTAAGAGGCTGAAAATATAAATATGTGTGAGATAATATCAAACATGAATCTGAAAACGACGTTCACATTTTCAGCCTCTCATGCGCACTTATTAAACGTTCCTGATTTTCTTCTATACATCATTCAAACTAAACAATTCGATTAACATAGATATCAAAATGAAAATACCCAAGACTCTTTCAAAAGAGCAAGTACGGCTATGACTGCATGGTGTTTTATCATTATTTTACACTAATTAAGACAAAATGATATAATACCGTATGCAACAGTTGGGAATGTTCCCAGAACGTTCTGTTAAGGTTCTCTCAACGTTACTAACAAACGTTCTTCCAGTAATGTTAAAGTCATCTGGTCTTTAAAGAGTTAGTTCAGTCAAAAATGAAAATTCTGTCATTAATTACTCACCTAGACCTTCGTTCATCTTCGGAACACAAATTAAGATCTTTTTGATAAAGTCTGAGAGGTTACTGTCCCCCCATGGAGATCCAACGCAACTTCCACTCCAATGTCCAGAAAGGTAAGAATGACATCATTAAAGTACTCCATGTGACTCCAGTGGCTTAAACTCAGTTTTATGAAGCAACGTGAGTGATTTGTTTGTGCAAAAAAACATAATTTACCACTTTACTTACAAAAATATTGATCTGCAATGCACATTCACGAGCTTCATGACGCATGCGTGTTGTTCAGACTCATGTTGTGTTCAGACTCGCATGTCAGCTCAACGCACATGCACGAGTGTTCACGAGAGCTTCACGACGCATGCGTGTTGTTCAGACTCATGTTGTGTTCAGATTCGCGTCAACTCAACGCACATGCACGAGTGTTCACGAGAGCTTCACGACGCATGCGTGTTGTTCAGACTCATGTTGTGTTCAGATTCGCGTCAACTCAACGCACATGCACGAGTGTTCATGAGAACTTCACAACGCATGCATGTTGTTCAGACATGTTGTGTTCAGATTTGCGTCAACTCAACGCACATGCACGAGTGTTCACGAGCTTCACGACGCATGCGTGTTGTGTTCAGACTCATGTTGGGTTCAGACTCACACGTCAACTCAACGCACATGCACGAGTGTTCACGAAAGCCTCACGATGCATGCGTGTTGTTCAGAATCACGTTGTGTTCAGATTCGCGTCAGCTCAACGCACATGCGTGAGTGTTCACGAGAGCTTCACGATGCATGCGTGTTGTTCAGACTCATGTTGTGTTCAGACTCGCGTCAACTCAACGCACATGCACGAGTGTTCACGAGAGCTTCACGATGCATGCGTGTTGTTCAGACTCATGTTGTGTTCAGACTCGCACGTCAACTCAACGCACATGCACGAGTGTTCACGAGAGCTTCACAACGCATGCGTGTTGTTCAGACTCATGTTGTGTTCAGACTCGCACGTCAACTCAACGCACATGCACGAGTGTTCACGAGAGCTTCACGATGCATGCGTGTTGTTCAGACTCATGTTGTGTTCAGACTCGCATGTCAACTCAACGCACATGCGCGAGTGTTCACGAGAGCTTCACGATGCATGCGTGTTGTTCAGACTCATGTTGTGTTCAGACTCGCACGTCAACTCAACGCACATGCACGAGTGTTCACGAGAGCTTCACGACGCATGCGTGTTGTTCAGACTCATGTTGTGTTCAGATTCGCGTCAACTCAACGCACATGCACGAGTGTTCATGAGAACTTCACAACGCATGCATGTTGTTCAGACTCATGTTGTGTTCAGACTCGCACGTCAACTCAACGCACATGCACGAGTGTTCACGAGAACTTCACAACGCATGCGTGTTGTTCAGACATGTTGTGTTCAGATTTGCGTCAACTCAACGCACATGCACGAGTGTTCACGAGCTCCACGACGCATGCGTGTTGTGTTCAGACTCATGTTGGGTTCAGACTCACACGTCAACTCAACGCACATGCACGAGTGTTCACGAAAGCCTCACGATGCATGCGTGTTGTTCAGAATCACGTTGTGTTCAGATTCGCGTCAGCTCAACGCACATGCGTGAGTGTTCACGAGAGCTTCACGATGCATGCGTGTTGTTCAGACTCATGTTGTGTTCAGATTTGCGTCAACTCAACGCACATGCGTGAGTGTTCACGAGAGCTTCACGACGCATGCGTGTTGTTCAGACTCATGTTGTGTTCAGACTCGCATGTCAACTCAACGCACATGCACGAGTGTTCATGAGAGCTTCACGATGCATGCGTGTTGTGTTCAGACATGTGTTCAGATTTGCGTCAACTCAACGCACATGCACGAGTGTTCACGAGAACTTCACGATGCATGCGTGTTGTTCAGACTCATGTTGTGTTCAGACTCGCACGTCAACTCAACGCACATGCACGAGTGTTCACGAGAGCTTCGCGACGCATGCGTGTTGTTCAGACATGTTGTGTTCAGATTTGCGTCAACTCAACGCACATGCGCGAGTGTTCACGAGAGCTTCACGATGCATGCGTGTTGTTCAGACTCATGTTGTGTTCAGACTCGCATGTCAGCTCAATGCACATGCACGAGTGTTCACGAGAGCTTCGCGACGCATGCGTGTTGTTCAGACTCATGTTGTGTTCAGACTCGCATGTCAACTCAACGCACATGCACGAGTGTTCATGAGAGCTTCACGATGCATGCGTGTTGTGTTCAGACATGTGTTCAGATTTGCGTCAACTCAACGCACATGCACGAGTGTTCACGAGAACTTCACGATGCATGCGTGTTGTTCAGACTCATGTTGTGTTCAGACTCGCACGTCAACTCAACGCACATGCACGAGTGTTCACGAGAGCTTCGCGACGCATGCGTGTTGTTCAGACATGTTGTGTTCAGATTTGCGTCAACTCAACGCACATGCGCGAGTGTTCACGAGAGCTTCACGACGCATGCGTGTTGTTCAGACTCATGTTGTGTTCAGACTCGCATGTCAGCTCAATGCACATGCACGAGTGTTCACGAGAGCTTCGCGACGCATGCGTGTTGTTCAGACATGTTGTGTTCAGATTTGCGTCAACTCAACGCACATGCGCGAGTGTTCACGAGAGCTTCACGACGCATGCGTGTTGTTCAGACTTATGTTGTGTTCAGACTCGCATGTCAGCTCAATGCACATGCGCGAGTGTTCACGAGAGCTTCACGATGCATGCGTGTTGTTCAGACGCATGTTGTGTTCAGACTCGCACGTCAACTCAACGCACATGCGCGAGTGTTCACGAGAGCTTCACGACGCATGCGTGTTGTTCAGACTGATGTTGTGTTCAGACTCGCATGTCAGCTCAATGCACATGCGCGAGTGTTCACGAGAGCTTCACGATGCATGCGTGTTGTTCAGACGCATGTTGTGTTCAGACTCGCACGTCAACTCAACGCATATGCGCGAGTGTTCACGAGAGCTTCACGACGCATGCGTGTTGTTCAGACTCATGTTGTGTTCAGACTCGCATGTCAGCTCAATGCACATGCGCGAGTGTTCACGAGAGCTTCACGATGCATGCGTGTTGTTCAGACTCATGTTGTGTTCAGATCTGCGTCAACACAACGCACATGCACGAGTGTTCACGAGAGCTTCACGATGCATGCATGTTGTTCAGACTCATGTTGTGTTCAGACTCGCACGTCAACTCAACGCACATGCGCGAGTGTTCACGAGAGCTTCACGACGCATGCGTGTTGTTCAGACTCGTGTTCAGACTCGCATGTCAGCTCAATGCACATGCGCGAGTGTTCACGAGAGCTTCACGATGCATGCGTGTTGTTCAGACTCATGTTGTGTTCAGACTCACACGTCAACTCAACGCACATGCACGAGTGTTCACGAGAGCTTCGCGACACATGCGTGTTGTTCAGACATGTTGTGTTCAGATTTGCGTCAACTCAACGCACATGCACGAGTGTTCACGAGAGCTTCACGACGAATGCGTGTTGTGATCATGTGAGAGCTGGCATTGTTGCATGAACATGCTTTGGATAATATTATTTTGTAAATAAAGTGGTAAATTATGTTTTTTTTGACAAACAAATCACTCACGTTGCTTCATTAAATTGAGTTTAAGCCACTTGAGTCACATGGAGTACTTTAATGATGTCATTCCTACCTTTCTGGACCTTGGAGTGGTAGTTGCGTTGGATCTCCATGGAGGGACAGAAACCTCTCAGACTTCATCAAAAAGATCTTAATTTGTGTTCTGAAGATGAACGAAGGTCTTACGGATGTGAAATGACACAAGGGTGAGTAATTAATGACAGAATTTTCATTTTTAGGTGAACTAACCCTTTAATAATGTTCTCAAAATGTTAGCACAAAAATATTATTTATGGAAGGTTTTTTTCTGAAACATTTTAGTCAGATGTTCGTTTAATGTTTTTTAAATGTTACTACTTGTTTCAGAACGTTCAGAGAACATTCAAAAGTAACATTCCCACAATGTTTGAAGAATGGAATGCTCCTTTATCATTCACATAACTGGACGTTTTGAACATTCAGGGAACATTCAGAAATAACATAACTTAATGAGAGCGTTAGAAAAACGTTCTTAAAACTCATTTTTGTTAGCTGGTATTAGATGCATCAGTTGAAAGTTCAGATCATAATACTGCAGTATAATTTTCACAGATATACAGATATTGGCTTTATTTTGCACAGATGATCGGTGATAAACAGCAGGTGATGTTGATGTTTGCTGGACCTTTGAGAGAATCCTGCCTCAGTGTCTGTGAAGAGAAGGACTGGATGTGACTCTCTTTAGTATCTTGACATGTGACACATGAGGAAAGTGCAGAAACGGTACTCACGGGGTCATGGTGCAGCCGGACACATGAGCGTAGTTGCCGGTGTAGTGAACGTCACAGCGAACGTTGTTATTGCTGAAGTCTGACTCTGACACCTGGAAGCCTGGGTTTACTGTAACCTGGAATAAAAACCATCAAAACCTCTCAGACCTGAAGAAGACCAGCGGTCCTTACAGACTCATGTCTGAGGTGTCTGACCTTGAGGACGTATCGTCCAGGCTGAACGTCTGTAATATCGATCCACTGACAGTCGATGTCTGCGCTGTAGGTGTCGTAACATCCAGGACTCAAACCCTACGGCGTCAGAGTAATTATAACATGAAACTGTCTCTGTCATTTCAGTTGCGGTTGGCGCTCGCAACAGTAATTACGCACCTGCGTGTGGGACGTGCAGGCGTAGCGGCGGTAGTATCCCGGGTCGCAGGACGTGTCCTCCAGACAGAAACTGGCTTTATGACCCTCCGCTACTCTCTGCTGTGTGCTGGAGTCCAGCAGGTCGTAATGGCTGAACTCATTCATGCTGTGATAGTGACTGAAATACACAACAAACATTCGTCTGTTCTGTAGAGAATCACATTCTGAGCAATCCACCGTGAATTATACAGATGCTTTCTTTTCCCTGCAACCTGATTTTGAGTCATATTTGTTATTTATAACATATTTCTTTCAGCAGCTTCAATTGAAACCACATCACAGCAATGTTAACATGTTTTCTGTCCTTTATGTACTTTAACTTCACCATCACGTGCCACTTTAACAGTTATTCAATCAAAAACGGCATGTAGTGTGTGTGGTTTTCTTCACTTGTGACAGGTGTGCCATTCCCAGGCGTATCGCGGTCTGCTGGGCAGGAAGTCTGCGGTTCCCTGGTTCTTCACGCGCTGCGGGAACCTCAGCAGAACCCTGGTGTCGTAGTCTCGCGCGTTTGCGGCCGAACTGAGGGATGCATAAGGAGATTTTCAGGGAAAAAAAATTTGATTCCCCAAAGTACCTTTCAGTGATCCGTTCTTAAAGAACCTTAGTGTAGAAGAACAATTTAATAATCTAAAGAACATTTTGTGGAATGGAAAGGTTCCATGGATGTTAAAGGTTCGATAAAGAAGCTTAATCTTTAAGAGTTCATCATCATCATCGGTTATATTCAATGTGAATTGAGAGCAAACTGAAGATCAGACGGACCTCGCCAGGCAGTTCTCCTCCGCAGCACATCTGAGGTTGTACATCGGAACTCTCTGGACGTATGTGGACACCTGGATCATGTAGGGATCCACCACCAGATCCGGCAGACCTAATAATAATAATTATCAAAAATTATGTTGTGAAAACGTTATTTCTGAATGTTCTCTGGACATTCAAAACGTCAGTTTTTTCTTGGTTATTTGAACGTTAGAGAAAACATAAAGAGAATGTTTTCTTCTCTGTTCTTTAAACATTATGGGAACGTTACTTGAATGTTCTCTGAACGTTCTGAAACAAGTAGTAATATTTAAAAAACGTTAGACGAACATCCAAATAAAATGTTTCAGAAAAAAAGTTCTATGAACAATGTATAAATAAAGTTTTTGTGCAAAAGTTTTGAGATCATTGATAACTTTGAATGGAAGTTACTGAAAAAACCTTCTCAGAACGTTAGATTTCTTACCATTCTGGAAGTATCTGGTTCCATGGCCGTTATTCCTCTGCGTGCTTCTTTGTCTCGGTCTGTAGTACGAGTCGTAGTAGTTGTAGTATGGATTGTGGGGACTGTTCCTGACGGATTTGTAGGGATCGTACGGGTCGTCGGACACCATCCTCTCATCACCCGAGCTCGCGTTCCGACCGTCTCTGATCACGGCATCCGGTGCAGGTGCTCCTCGGTTCACCGGCGGCACGTACTCAGATCCGCGACTCAGCAGATTATACACGCGCCCATTATTCGTCCATCGCGTCCGCGCGCGCAGCGCACCTGCCTGTTGCGCGCGAGCCGCCGCTCTCGATCCGGCGTGCAACTGAGAGAAAACCGTCGGAACGCAACCACAAACACACAAGAACAGCAGAACGACACCTCCGCGGGCCATGCGCTCCATAATACATGCAGAACTAGCGGCGTTTATGCGAGAAAGCGCGCGTGACACTCTGTGAAGATCAGCGCGCGATGAGGAGGAGCTGATGAAGCCGCTGCACGTGCATCTTTTACAGTTTCTGGATCAGTTTCAGAGTTACACAAGTGACACTTCGTAACATCATCAGCTCCACACAGATTTCACAACAACTGCATGACATGAATACAATAAAACAAACTATAGAGTTCATTAAAGACGAGTTCAAGTTATATAGCGCTTTTTACAATATAACAGGGAAATTATGCAAAATCATTGCATCTTCACAATGCAATGATTTATTAATAATAGTAAAGTGAGAGTTCACCCAAAAATCATCATTCTGTCATCATTTACTCGCAGTCATGTTCTTCCAAACCAAAAGATATTTTGAGATCATACAATGGAAGTCAATGATAACCAAAACTGCGTTCTTATCTTCTTTTGTTCATTTTTGGGTAAAATGAACCCAAAATAGGTTGGAAATTACAAATCAGACACATAATTACTAGAGGCAACAATAATAATCAAAAGGTGAACATTTATTAATAAACAATTTAATAAATGTTAATTGTTTAATAATTATTCATTAAACTTATTAATAAATAATAATTTCTAACATGTTTTAGGTTCATTTTAAGCAAGAAATACAGTAATTTTGGCTAAACTGGTTAATTGGTTGGGCAAACATTTAACCAATTCACTGGGTTAAAACAACCCAATCGCTGGGTTAAAACATCCAAATCGCTGGGTTAAAACATCCCAATCGCTGGGTTAAAACATCCCAATCGCTGGGTTAAAACAACCCAATCGTTGGGTTAAAACAACCCAATCGCCGGGTTAAAACATCCCAATTGCTGGGTTAAAACAACCCAATCGCTGGGTTAAAACATCTCACTGGGTTAAAACAACCCAATCACTGGGTTAAAACATCCCAATCGCCGGGTTAAAACATCTCACTGGGTTAAAACATCCAAATCGCTGGGTTAAAACAACCCAATCGTTGGGTTAAAACAACCCAATCGCCGGGTTAAAACATCTCACTGGGTTAAAACAACCCAATCACTGGGTTAAAACATCCCAATTGCTGGGTCAAAACAACCCAATCGCCGGGTTAAAACATCCCAATCGCCGGGTTAAAACATCCCAATTGCTGGGTTAAAACATCTCACTGGGTTAAAACAACCCAATCACTGGGTTAAAACATCCCAATCGCCGGGTTAAAACATCTCACTGGGTTAAAACATCCAAATCGCTGGGTTAAAACAACCCAATCGTTGGGTTAAAACAACCCAATCGCCGGGTTAAAACATCTCACTGGGTTAAAACAACCCAATCACTGGGTTAAAACATCCCAATTGCTGGGTCAAAACAACCCAATCGCCGGGTTAAAACATCCCAATCGCCGGGTTAAAACATCCCAATTGCTGGGTTAAAACATCTCACTGGGTTAAAACAACCCAATCACTGGGTTAAAACATCCCAATCGCCGGGTTAAAACATCTCACTGGGTTAAAACAACCCAATCGCTGGGTTAAAACATCTCACTGGGTTAAAACAACCCAATCACTGGGTTAAAACATCCCAATCGCCGGGTTAAAACATCTCACTGGGTTAAAACATCCAAATCGCTGGGTTAAAACAACCCAATCGTTGGGTTAAAACAACCCAATCGCCGGGTTAAAACATCTCACTGGGTTAAAACAACCCAATCACTGGGTTAAAACATCCCAATTGCTGGGTCAAAACAACCCAATCGCCGGGTTAAAACATCCCAATCGCCGGGTTAAAACATCTCACTGGGTTAAAACATCCAAATCGCTGGGTTAAAACAACCCAATCGTTGGGTTAAAACAACCCAATCGCCGGGTTAAAACATCTCACTGGGTTAAAACATCCCAATCGCCGGGTTAAAACAACCCAATCGCCGGGTTAAAACATCCCAATTGCTGGGTTAAAACATCTCACTGGGTTAAAACAACCCAATTGCTGGGTTAAAACAACCCAATCGCTGGGTTAAAACATCCCAATCGCCGGGTTAAAACATCCAAATCGCTGGGTTAAAACAACCCAATCGCCGGGTTAAAACAACCTAATCACTGGGTTAAAACAACCTAATCACTGGGTTAAAACATCCCAATCGCCGGGTTAAAACATCTCACTGGGTTAAAACATCCAAATCATTGGGTTAAAACATCTCACTGGGTTAAAACATCCAAATCGCTGGGTTAAAACAACCCAATCGTTGGGTTAAAACAACCCAATCGCCGGGTTAAAACATCTCACTGGGTTAAAACAACCCAATCACTGGGTTAAAACATCCCAATCGCCGGGTTAAAACAACCCAATCGCCGGGTTAAAACATCCCAATTGCTGGGTTAAAACATCTCACTGGGTTAAAACAACCCAATTGCTGGGTTAAAACAACCCAATCGCTGGGTTAAAACATCTCACTGGGTTAAAACAACCCAATCGCTGGGTTAAAACAACCCAATCGCTGGGTTAAAACATCCCAATCGCCGGGTTAAAACATCCAAATCGCTGGGTTAAAACAACCCAATCGCCGGGTTAAAACATCTCACTGGGTTAAAACAACCTAATCACTGGGTTAAAACATCCCAATCGCCGGGTTAAAACATCTCACTGGGTTAAAACATCCAAATCGCTGGGTTAAAACAACCCAATCGTTGGGTTAAAACAACCCAATCGCCGGGTTAAAACATCTCACTGGGTTAAAACAACCCAATCACTGGGTTAAAACATCCCAATTGCTGGGTCAAAACAACCCAATCGCCGGGTTAAAACATCCCAATCGCCGGGTTAAAACATCCCAATTGCTGGGTTAAAACATCTCACTGGGTTAAAACAACCCAATCACTGGGTTAAAACATCCCAATCGCCGGGTTAAAACATCTCACTGGGTTAAAACATCCAAATCGCTGGGTTAAAACAACCCAATCGTTGGGTTAAAACAACCCAATCGCCGGGTTAAAACATCTCACTGGGTTAAAACAACCCAATCACTGGGTTAAAACATCCCAATTGCTGGGTTAAAACAACCCAATCACTGGGTTAAAACATCCCAATCGCCGGGTTAAAACAACCCAATCGCCGGGTTAAAACATCTCACTGGGTTAAAACAACCCAATCACTGGGTTAAAACATCCCAATCGCCGGGTTAAAACAACCCAATCGCCGGGTTAAAACATCCCAATTGCTGGGTTAAAACAACCCAATCGCCGGGTTAAAACAACCCAATCGCCGGGTTAAAACAACCCAATCGCTGGGTTAAAACATCCCAATCACTGGGTTTGTCCATTTTCAACCCAACTTGGGTTGTTTTTAACCCAGCAATTTTAGAGTGTAGAAACTAGAATCAGATATATTTAGAACAAAAGAAACGAGAGGGTCTTTTTTGTTTACGTTTTCAGACAGAGTGAATCAGTATTTAGAAAACAAAACATTTTTAATTGTCACTTTAGGACCAGAAACAAACACAAGGGTCATTTGCTCCATTGAGCTGCGTTTACAATGTAAGATTTGTCTAAAAATATCCAATAAACCCTGAACCAGCAGTGAATGGAGAATTTGATATAGAAGTCCCTGTTGAGCTTCATCTTTAATCAAAGGATGAAAACTCATCTGTATTTCTACAGAGTATTTTAAGAGCAGAATGTGATATTTGTTTGCCCATGTTTGTCTTAAATGAATTTGTGGAGTTCTGGTTTTGGCTGCTGGATTGGAGTGTCACGTCCAGATTCTGGTGTTCCTGCGGTGGGAAGTTTCTTCTGTCCTCAACAACACTTCAGAAAGAGAGTCAACAGCGCCAGTGAAACTACAGCCACTGAAGAATAGAAGAGAGTCTGAATGTCGTCCATGTGTTTGTTAAATGTCTTAATGAGGATTGACCTCTGCTCGTTAGAATCAAATAAAAAGCTCCTCAAACGCCACATGTGAAACACGGCAGGAGATCAGCGGTACGCTCACATCAGCATCTGTTGATCACATGACACGCTTGCCACAATATTGGAATATATAAATATATATTGTATTCGTTTTATATATATATATATCACTATATGAATTAACTAATGATTCAGCTATTGCAGAAAAAGCATGAATGCCTATAATGTAAATGTGATGTATGCCCCATATGAGGGGTCGACGTGTGTTAAATGAACATGAGAACTTACAGAAAATATTTCTGAAAGACTTTCATTCTCTGAATCTTCTTGTATCTTAAGTCAGATTTATTTTTCACAATTCAAAGCAGCTTTACAAAACGTTACTTTTGAAGTTGTTGATTCTGAAATAAGTAGTAACATTTTGTTAGACAAACGTCCAGCTGAAAGGTTTCAGGTAAATACATCACAAGGACGATGTATAAATATTGTTTTTGTACAGACTTGAGAACATTATTTAAGACTAGATAACTTTAAATGAATGTTCTATTAAGTGAAAACCAACACTTCTTGCCATTTGCTGTTGTTCTCTTGTTTTGCTTGTTCACTACATAACTAAAACTCAACAACTCAACACAACTCAACATAACTCAACACAAAAACAACTCAACACTACAGAACACAACTCAACACAGCTCAACACAACACTACTCAACTCAAAAACACAACTCAACACTACTCAACATAACTCTACTTAACACAACTCAACACAAAAACAACTCAACGTAACACTACAGAACACAACTCAACACAACTCAACTCTACTCACATCAACACTACTCAACATAACTCAACATTACACAACTCAACACAACAACTCAACACTACAGAACACAACTCAACACAGCTCAACTCCACACAACTCGACACAGATCAACTCAGCTCAACACTACACAACTCTACTCACATCAACACTACTCAACATAACTCAACATTACACAACTCAACACAACAACTCAACACTACAGAACACAACTCAACACAGCTCAACTCTACTCACATCAACACTACTCAACACAACTCAACTCAAAAACAACGCACCTCAACACAACACAACTCAACACAGCTCAACTCAACTCAAAACAACACTACACAACTCAACTCTACTCACATCAACACTACTCAACATAACTCAACATTACACAACTTAACTTAGCACAACTCCACACAACTCCACACAGCTCAACTCAACTCTACTCACATCAACACCTCACAATATAACTCAACAATACATAACTCAACACCACTCCACTCCACTCAACTCAACTCAACTCAACACGCTCAATCTTTTCACCAGCTCAGGAAAACTGAGACACGAGACACTTTTAAACGGGTGTAAAGATCAAAGTGAAAGCGCATATAAAGGCCTGCAGGTTGACATCTCAATGAGATGCAGATGTGTGACATTGATCCGAAGACTTTAATCTGCATTATAACGAGGCGTCGCTCCGCAGGGAGACCAGCTACTAGTAACACACAGGACGTATTAAAAACATGGCAAACTCACCGCGCTGTAAAACACCAGACACTTTCTCCTCACAAACACGCCGAAAACTGATGATGTCAAAACCATATTACCGCCACATATAGAATAAATAATGATTTGTAAATCATAATTATGACATAAAAATGTCATAACTATAACATAAAAAGTCATAATTTTGACTTCTTACTCTACAAATAAGTGTCATAATTTCAACTTTTCATCTAATAATTATCACTTGCAATGTCATAATTATGACTTAATATGTCATAATTTCATTTTTAATGTCATAATTATGACTTTTTATGTCATAATTTTGACTTTTTAATCTCATAATTATAACTTAGAATGTCAGTTTCCACTTTTATGTCATCATTTCAACTTTTTACGTTAAGACTCAGCTTCTGATCCTTCATGAGATCATGATCAAACTCGTAGATATTGCATGTGCGTCCACGTTCTCAGATTATTCGCAGCATGTCAGTATTTCACGCTTTAGTTCTCTGCGTCGCACTGCATGAGGGGAATGACTGATGATAATGTAATACTCAATAAATCTTTGATTTCCATCTAGCATCAAATATGTAGGCCGTTGTGTTTGTTGATGCTGTAAACATCGCCTGGGTTTGTGAGCAGATCTCAGCGGGTGCACTTTACAGCTTTCCATGAGACGTGGCAGCAAGCGTGTGCCCTGCTTCACTGAAACCGTAAGAGTTTCATCTCTGTTGCACAATTCATAGATATGTTCACATCAGGACGTGCAGCAGAAGCTCATTCCAGCGGTCGCAGCATCTTCGTGATCATTGTAATTTGGACACAGTGAAGACAAAGACAGGTTTGGCTTCAGGACGGCTGCTCTTAGGAAATCACACGGGACATAAATCAACATGTGAAGGATAAACATACAGCTCTTTGAAGAAACTCTAGAGTGACGAACAGAAACTGAGAACAATCATCTAAAGCTTCAGTTCTGCTGAAGTTTATCTTTTCTAACCAGTGGTTACTCAGAGGTCAAAGGTCACGGGCAAAAAAAAGGTTACTGAATAGACTATATAACACTAATTTATTTTTTATAAATAAAGGATTCAGATAACATATTAGTAGGCTCCCAGCGAACATTCTGGCAAGGTTATGAACAAACGTTCTTCCAGTAACGTTAATAGAACGTTCGTTCAATGTTATCTGGTCTTTAATAATGTTCTCAAAACAGCACAAAAACATAGTTTTATCGTTCCCAGAGAGTTATATTTAAATGTTACCACTTGTTTCAGAGAACATTCAAAAATGACGTTCCCATAATGTTTGAAGAATGATACAATGAAATGTTCCCTTAACGTTCACATAACCAAGAAAAAAAAAAAAAAAATTGTTTTTTTTACCTCAGGGGGAAAAGTAGAAATATGCTCTGTAAAAAATTATTTTCCTGATTTGTTATCACAACATTTTTTTCTTTTGTCAAATCAACTTAGATAATTAATGTAGTTCAGATAACATAATATTTTGAGTTTCTGTTGATTAAACCAGTCGCCTTCATTGTATGAACTCAAATTTTTAATTTCAATGAACTCAAAATTAAGGCAACCAGGTAACTTACTTTTTTAAGTTAAACCAACATTTTTTTTTACAGTATAGTAATAAAAAACATACAACATGAGCCTTTAAATCAGTGGTGCTCAAGATGACTGATTTAAAATCAGACAAAACAAGCAAAAATCAAGATACATGGTTTAATTCACCTCTGCCTCAACTTTTTTTTTTTTTTTTGAGGATTCTCACATTCTTGGAAAACCAGGATGTTTGAAGGAAGCCTCTTCAAAAGTGTGATTTCTAGACCTGGATAAATATTGGAATTTAATCAAATCTTTAATAATATGCCATGGGCATTTTTAAAACAAAAATACATCTTAGTTATGCCAAGCTTGGGTAGAAATTGTAATTTTAAAACAAAAATTGTAGTAAATCACGAATGACTGGAAAAGTGATGGTGCCTTTGAATTATGCCCCTTTTTACAAGATGTAATATAAGTCTCTGGTGCCCCAGAATGTGTCTGTGAAGTTTCAGCTCAAAATACCCCATGGATTTTTTATTATACCATGTTTTAACTGCCTATTTTTGGGTGGGAGAAAAAATGGTGAAAAAAAAAAATTGGTGTGTGTACCTTTAAATGCAAATGAGCTCGTGCTTCCCGCCCCCAAGCTCGCGATTCAAATGCACCGAGGCATAAATAATACAGGAGAAGCCCACACAGCAAATATAACTCTCAAAATGGATCATTACAAACTGTTCGTGATGCAGCACATCAGATCATGTAGGTATGGCGTGTATTTTGTTTGCTAAACTTCTGAATGATAGCGTGCTGCACAGCTAACGGCTAACACTACACACTGTTGTAGAGACTCGATAAGAATGAAGATGCGTTTATATATTATACAGACTGAAAGTGTTTTGGGGTTAAAAATGAAAATAACAACATGGCTCTGGTCTCCGTGAATACAGTAAGAAACATTATCCACGTTTAACAATTAGCAACGTGCTAACGAAACACATTCAGAAAGACATTTTGCAAACATCACGAAATATATATGAAATTGGATCATGAACAGTTGGTATCAATCCATCTTTGAGACTCAACTTCTATGTTTTTTCTCATGCTTGCAGAGAAAGGCTTACCAAAACAAAGTTACTGGGTTGTTCTTTTTCACGTTTTCTGGGTTGGTAGAAGCACCGGGGACCCGATTATAGCACTTAAACACGGAAAAAGTCATTTTTATGATATGTCCCCTTTAACTAACCCATGTAGCTTCCTCCTTCATTGAATGTCTGAGGGGTTTTTCCAGCTGTTTTCTGTCTGAAAACACTTAGTAAAGCATAAGAAAACTCTCCTTGACAACACATGATCTGAGGAATCATTCAAACACACTCAACTTTAACACATCAGCAGTAGCTTGCCAGCTTAGACACTTCTAATGAGAACAGGTCGCCCCCTTGTGTTCAGTTTTCATTATTTATTCTCTCAGCAGCTTCACCATCTGTGATTTAATAAAGACATGTTCAGATGCAGATTGGCTCATGTTTTTAATCGGTACATAAATACATTTTCCATCATACACTGTGTGACATCTTTAAAATCATCTTATAAAATATCAAAAATATGCTTTTTATATTTGAAGGTTTTCTTTACAAAAACACATATAAGGTCTTTACAAACTGAAACCTCTGTGTTCTGATGGCAGCGTTGGACTGTAGACGTGATCTGCGTTACACTGTTTACCGGCGGTTGGATGTCACATACTTTGTAGTTTTTTGGTTTTTCTTCGCTAGCAGCAGCATTACATCAGCGGCGGTCAGCGATCGTCACACCGGCTCCTTCTTAAAGGGTCAGAGACATCAGATGCTTTCAGATCATCTGTGGGACGCTGCTGTTCCCCTGCGGACCGGCTGTGAGGAATAACAATGTGATTTTCATTTGAATCCCACTTCTTCTGATGCTTTATCCCGCCGCCTCCGGCTCGTTTCTGTCAGAAACCGCGAGCGCTCGCTGAACGCCACGTGATGAAATGAAGATGATCAGCGTACGAGAAGCCTGCAGGGAAACAAGAGAAACGCATCAGTTGAATTCATCAAACCTGCAGAAGAAGAAGCGCAGAACATCCAGCATTAACATGGACAGACAGACGGATGAACGGACGGATGGATGGATGGACGGACGGATGGATAAACAGAGAGACAGACAAAAGGACGGATGGACAGAGAGACAGACAGACAAACAAACAGATGGACAGATGATCATTATATTGCTCATCATGAAATGAGATGCTGGTGTGTAGGAGACACTCATGAGAAATATTGATTTCTGTCCTACAGCTTCTGCAGATCTGCATAAAAACAGACTCAAACTGTTTTATAACCGTGTTTTTGACTGTAGGATCTACTGACGGAAGATCATGTCTGTCACTGTCTTGGTTATGCAAACGTTTAAAGAACATTTTTCAGGAGGTTTGGAGTTCTGAAAGTTAAAGCGAACCTATTATGCCCTTTTCACAAGATGTAATATAGTCTCTGGTGTCCCCAGAATGTGTCTGTGAAGTTTCAGCTCAAAATCCCCCACAGATCATTTATTATAGCTTGTCAAATTTGCCCCTATTTGGGTGTGAGCAAAAACACGCCGTTTTTGTGTGTGTCCCTTTAAATGCAAATGAGCCGCTGCTCCCGCCCCCTTTCCAGAAGAGGGCGGAGCTTTAACAGCTCAACAACAACAAAGCTGGAGAATCTCACGCAGCCAAAATGAGGATTGTCAGTAACGGTGTTCAGCCTTACATTGTTCAAACCGGAGTCGACACTGATGGAGAGACTCAGGAAGAAGTTACAACTTTTAGACGTTTCTGAATGGTTAGTGGATAAATTTATGTAGTTGCTGTGGAGTTGATTCAACTCATCCACTAGCATGTGCCGTCATGTTAATCTTTTGTGTTGAATTGACCCTCGTTTGTGAAGCAGTCCGGCGTAAAATGACGGCATTTACAACAACAACTTTTCCTCTTCTCTAAAGCAGCCCAACATGGCCTCACCCCCTTTGTTGTGTGTTCTCGGGGGCAGGGTTTATGTAAATTTTAGGGTTTGTGATGTCACTAATCCAGGAAGAAGCTCATTGTAGTCCCTACCAGCTGTTTGTTGTAGTCCTTAAAAAGCAATTTCTGTAAGAGAAAATATCTCTCTTTGCACTGAACTTTGAGTGTCGTAACTTTGCAGATGTTGTTTATGATCAAACAGCAACATTACACACTAACTAAAGTTAAAAAGTGAAATCATAATCAA
This sequence comes from Ctenopharyngodon idella, assembly GCF_019924925.1. Classification (NCBI taxonomy): domain Eukaryota; kingdom Metazoa; phylum Chordata; class Actinopteri; order Cypriniformes; family Xenocyprididae; genus Ctenopharyngodon; species Ctenopharyngodon idella. The sequence continues at coordinate 33,762,870 of NC_067227.1, forward strand.
CCACCCCTTTTGTTTTAAGATGAAGATTAGCATGATAAATGGATGCTTCACGAGCAAACAAAATACCGTTTAACATCTTCTGCATTTCTCCCGTTTCTCCATCCGGTGCTCTCCAAAACAAAAGGAAACTATAAAGAGAAGTGCAAAAATAGTTCGTTTAGACTCAGTCTGCATCAAACGGTCGTGCTGGTGGACTTGCGTAAAATGGTCTTCTGTGGTTTCTGCGAGGGGAATGTGAGGCCGCCGTTCTCCATGAGCGCTGAGCACTGATGGACGGGACTCGGTTTGGGATCCATCAGCTCGGCGTGTAAGTGCAGATCCGTGTTGTTCATGTCGTACTGCAGGTCACAGTCCGGGCAGTAGCCATGATACTGGACCTTTTCGCTGAACCGGACGCGTTCCCTTGTGGTCTGAGGACAGCGGCTCGTGTGGCCCTTCTCGCCGGCGCTTTTCGGGCCGCGACACAACGAGTCTCTGCCCGCGACGCCGTTCCGCATCAGCACGCCGTTGGCCGTGATCTCGGTGCTGGACGGGGTGGTGCGGGGCGGAGGGAGCGGAGGCGTGGGTCTCTTCAGGACCGTGAGGACGGCGGGAGACAGCGGTGCCGGTCTGAAGAGCGTCTCCTCAGGGTAGATCTTGATGCGGTCGGTGCTGGAGGCCGTGGTGGTTGTGGTGGTGCTGCTGCTGGAGCTGCTGTTGAGCGTGTCGGTCTTCGAACTGTCCTCTTCGAGATGAAGATCTGACGTCAGGCAGTCGATCTCCTGAACCACCTGAGAAAGACAATGAGAGTCAAACGTAAACGACTGACGGTGACGGACGCTTCAGTGCCACTGTCGCCTTTGACCTGATCAGTTTGGGGTTTAAACGACACTTAATATTCAGTAATATTATTGATTTGACTGCAGTGACACGATCAGATGAGAACAAAACTTGAACTGAATTGATCTGAGTAATGAGCTGATTTACAGCAGAATTTGATGAAGTTTGTATTATTGATTCCTGTTTATTATTGTGGAGCTGATTTGAAACAATCTGTATTGGAAAAAGCCCTATAGAAATAAAAAGGTGAAATTGCAAAATAAACTAGATAAAGCTGGCACTCTAGTCAAGTTTATATAGCGCTACAGGGTGAAAAGCAACGGTCCGAGTACTGAGCCTTGTGGTACTCCATTACTGAACTTGTGATTGATATGATAACTCTTCATTTACTGTTACAAACTGATGACGGTCAGATAAGTACGATTTGAACCATGCGATTCCACTAATGCCAGTGCAATTTTTGAGCCTATTCAAAAGAACGTTGTGAAAGAGACGTGTTTCGTTATATAACAGCAATAATGAATCAAATCAATAGCGCTCTGTGTCTGAACGTCTCCAGGTGAATTATATTACTTTATCAGGCGTGAGTCATGAATGACCTCTGATGTTCAGTTTAAAGGACAAGAAGCTGCAAGTGTTTTTCATTAATTTCATCCAAAGTGACTTACAAAAGAGAACATGAGCGACTCATCCAGTGCTGCCATAATAAATTTATAGTACAGTACTGAAGAATTCATGTGTGTATTTCCACACATACTGTAGAATCATCACTTACAGATACCGAGATCCAAACATTTCAGACTCCATCCTAATTCTATGCAAAATTGTTATAAATTCAACAACAAAAAAATTCAGTCAGTTTTATAAATAGTATACTCATGATGATAAGATCTGATTTCACCAATGCTCCTCTTGTGAAGGTAACTAACAGCTGCTTGTTCATATCTGACAGACACGGTGTACTCAATGAAAAAGAAAAACAACAACAGTAGACGAATGAATGACAGCTGTCAGCAATACGAACAACACGCGCGTCAGAAGGAGTCGAATCTTTGATTCTGACTCACGCGAATGAACTCGGGAGGTTTGTGATGATGTACGCGTGTCGAGTAAATGTCATGTTTACATGAGGCCTCGATGGACATGAACATCATATCAAACCTCACATAGCTCAGCTTCATCTTCATCCTCCTCTTCCTCCTCCTCCTCCTCATCATCGCAGTCACACGCACCTCTTTGAGTTCCTTCGCCACATCCTTCAGGTCTCCTAAGATGTTCTCGAGATCCTTCACGATGCCCCTGATCTGTCGTTTGACTCGAACTTTATTCACGCCTCCGTCCGCGTCCGCCGCCGCGCTCCCGGACATCCTCCGAACCGGACCCGGTCACGGGTGTACTGCGTGTCCTCTCATGACGATCACACATGTTAATGTTCGCATGTTTTCTTATAGATGCAGAAGAATCTCGAGCAGCGCGTCCCGGTGAACACGCGCATGCGCAGTCCGCACACAAACACTGATGCTGCTGGAAACCACCAACCTCATGAATACTGAATAATACAGAGAAGATATTAGAAATGATCTGTTATGATTCAGTGCTCATCTGACATTTACATTACAGCAGCTCACACTGATTAATAAACGCCTGTCTGTGCTGATTAGTGTTTAAGAAACAGAAAAATATATCTATACAAATGCAATTTAATAGCGCTGTAAGCAATTTTTATTCATTTATTTTTTGTTAAAATCACACATAAAAGGTTGGTATTATCTGAAATTACACCTGTTTCACATCGTTTGCATGTTTTAGCATGTTGCTAGCATTTTGCTAACATGTTTCTAACATGTTTTAACACGTTGCTAGCATGTTTTAACGTGTTGTTAGCATGATTAGCATTTTGCTAACATGTTTTAGCATGTTGTTACCATGATTTAATGCTGCCTTTATGTGCTATCGGAAGTGTGCTGAAGTTGTGATTACAAGCTAATCGCATTCAAGTTTCAAAATGGGAAGGCGTTCATGTGCAATTTTTACCTAGGAAACTCGTATTTACGATAATTCCGAGAGCACATGAAGGCAGCATAACATGTCGCTAACATGTAGTTAGCATTATTTAGCATTTTGTTAACATGATTAGCATGTTTCTAGCATTGTTGCTAACATTGTTGGCAACATTTAACACATTGCTAACTAGGGATGGGAGAAAAAAAAAAAAAAAATCGATTCATCGCAATTCTCTCTTCAACGATTCTGAGCTTATTTTTAAACGCCGTTTCAAGATGACGCTGCGTGTGCTTACGGTGCGTGTCCGCCGGCGCGGAGCAGAGCGAGCGTTTTCACTCTCGCGAGCCTGAAGATGCTCAACTTCCATAGGAATGATACGCTCGCTCCACGCCAGTGGACAAGCACCATCAGAAACAACAGTATTCTGAATACTGAAAGCACTCTTTGTTTATTGCTTGTAATGTTTCGTTGTTCCTCTTTATTATTATTTATTAGGCTACTTGCTTTTATGTTTTGAAGCTGTGTATAGCCTATATTTAAAAATCTTAACATACAATTTTATTAATTATTTTTTTAAACTAGTAATTATTTAAAAAGTACTTATAATTACATAGACTATGTATTAAATAAAAAAATAAAAAATAAGGTCACGAAACGAATCAATTAATAAGAAAAAAAGTGGATCAAGAATCGTTTTGGAATCAGATCGTGACTCCCATAATTGGAATCGGATCGTGAGGTGACAAAAGATTCCCACCCCTATTGCTAACATGTTTTAAGATGTTGCTAGCATGATTAGCATGTTGCTAGCATGCTTTAACATGTTGTCCTAGGATAGTCGTTAAGCTTTGCTAGTGATAGACAGCTTAAATACTCTATCGCTGCATCTGAAATCGAATACTTCCCTACAATATAGTATGTGAAAAACAGTTTTCACATACTAACACTTACAGCAGCAGCTCACACTGATTAATGAATGCCTGTCTGTGCTGATTAGTGTTTAAGAAACAGAAAAATATACAAATGCAATTTAATAGCGCTGTAAGCAAATATTATTTATTTTGTGCTATATCACACATAAAATGTTGGTATTATCTGACAGATGAAATAGAAACCGAGTGAAATTACACCTGTTTCACATCACTTGCATGTTTTAGCATGTTGCATGATTAGCATTTTGCTATCATGTATTAACATGTTGTTAGCATGATTAGCATTTTGTTAACATGTTGTTAGCATTGTTGCTAACATTGTTGCCAACATGATTTAACATGTTTTAAGATCTTGCTAGCATTATTTAACATGTTGCTAACATGATTAGCATGTTGTTACCATCTTGATAACATGATTTGCTAGCACGTTGTCCTAGAATAGTCATTAAGCTTTGCTAGTGATAGAAAGCTTAAATACTCTATTGCTGCATCCGAAATCGAATGCGCACGATTTAGTAAATCGAAGGAACGAATTAGTAAACCATGCACATGATTTAGCCTACTATTTTTTTCTTGCATGTCATGTGCGGGGCTCCGTATGAACTAGTGTAGTCACATGGACTATTTTAACAATGTCTTTACTACCTTTCTGGACCTTGAAATTGGTTATGACGTTGCTGTGTATAAGATCAGAAAGCTCTCGGATTTCATCTTAATTTGTGTTCCCGAAGATGAACGAAGGTCTTACGGGTGTGGAACGACATGAGGGTGAGTAATTAATGACAGAAATTTCATTTTTGGGTGAACTATACCTTTAAATAGTAGATCAGGATTTGTATATATTCAAATATATGTAAATAATCCTGACAGCAGCAGAGCCAACAAACCAGATAAAAACTGTACATTTCACACCAGTGTTATTTTAACATCATTGGGATGCTATTATATTTTTTAATTCATATTTTGAATTAGTTTTTATTTTAAGTTTTAGTGTGTTTTTGTCATTTTCATGAAACATTATGCACTCTCAACGACACATCAGCTCAAAGTGTGATTTTGATTTAAATTAGATTATTAATCACAATAAATATAGCGCGCAAATATTACAAATGAGTGTCTCCTACTGCCGTTTGGTGGAGTGAAGACGTGCGCATATGATTGGCTGCTGCAAGGTGACGTCAGCGCTCCGTCGCGGAAGTGGGGCAAAAGTCACGGCGGAGAGTTTTATACCAGATCCGAAGACTTTCACGCTGATCTCTCCTAAAAAACATCATCATAAACATAAATATCATCTAAACATGTCTTTGACTTTCGACGGTCGAGTGGTGCTGGTGACAGGAGCCGGCGGAGGTCAGTTTGAGCAGCATAAACTCATGCGTTTGTGCAAATAAATACAAGTAAATTAATGCAGTGTTCACTAACAGAGAGATGTAATTATCTGTGCAGAAATATAATGTGTTTATGCATCAGACAAACGCTTTACAGCAGTAAACGGAGGGCATAATAAACCACAAGACTATTCTGTATTATTATCCTGATTTTATTGTGAAGACTACTGCTGCCACATGAATAAAGATGTTTAATATTCATGAACTTGTATTATTTTGTTTAGTATATTGAGCTTAAAGGCTTTTCTAAACGCTTAAGCGTGTTATTTGGCAGTGAATCAGCTTTTGTGTGCCGATCAAAGTTCAAACAGCAGATAAGACTGAATGACTGATGCCCTCATGATTATATGAAGCTGATATTGATAAATCATGTTAATCATGTGTGTTAATGTGTTGTTGTGCAGGTTTGGGGAGGGAATATGCGCTGGCGTTCGGTCAGAGAGGAGCCGCTGTCATCGGTGATCGGATCCTTATATGATTCAGTTCAAATGAGTCGCTGCTGATGATTCGGTTTCTAGAACTCTGCTTTGTGTTCTACTTCTTTACACAGTCAATGATCTGGGAGGAGATATTAAAGGAGGAGGCAGGAGCTCGGCGGCCGCTGATAAAGTGGTGGAGGAGATCAGAGCTAAAGGAGGGAAAGCCGTGGCCAACTACGGTAGGCGACACACCTGTCAATCACACCTGTCCTGATGGAGATGCAGTCCTGATCTTGTATCTTCACCTCACAGATTCAGTGGAAGACGGAGAGAAGCTCATCCAGACGGCGTTGGATGCGTTCGGACGAATAGGTGATCTGAAATATGATGTGATATAATTATTCACGATGTTGTGCATCAGTGCCGCCCACTTTTTCCACAGCGTTCCGGAAGTATTTTGTCCATTCAAGGGATTTAAAAGAAAATAGTATTGGTTAAAGCGTTATAAATCAAACCAACAAGCTACAAACTTTGATTTGAAGAAAAACACTAACAAAAACACAAAGATACAAGACTTTACAGCTTTAATGAGGGAAAGAACTACAATCCCATAATGCATTGCCAATGACATCATCAAATTAAAGAACAATGGAGAAATAGAAAACTGTTCATCGCAAAATATGCATATATACATACACAAATATTTAAGTAGTTGTGTGCACTGAGAGCATTGTGTTGTTTTTCAGATATCGTGGTGAATAACGCTGGGTAAGTTGATGATTCTGATCATGTGACTCTCAGAGCGAATGGCGTGAGCTGTAATTCTGCTCTGGTGTTTTCTGCAGGATTCTGCGGGACCGATCTTTCGCTCGGACCAGTGACGTTGACTGGGGTACGTACCGACATGTAGAGTAAAGCAGCTTTATTTCTAGAGCGATCCCTGGGAAATTTACCATAGGACATATATGGGTTATAGCGCCACCTATGGTCCGATCTCCATAAAAGTTTGCACGCTTGTTTAGAATCTTATGTCACATGTGCTCACCTATTTTAATGAAGTTCCGAGTTTTCGTTTAGGATTTATAGGCTATTGAGTATATTTAGCCACGGCCATTTTTTTAAAATGCCCCTATTATAGCTATCCAAAGGGAAAAGTTAAACGTTTTTTTGATAATTATTGACTTGGAGAGTCCAGAGAACTATATTGCGTTGGTTTTATTCCGATCGGCCGAAAAACCTCGGGCTACTTCGCAAAAGTAGTTTTTTGACATAATTGCGAATATTTAAAGAACGATTTGATTGACGGCAGTGGTTCTTGAGGCAAAGTTGTTCAGTATGAGCAAATGTATTAAATGATATGAATATTGTGTGAAACACAGTGTTGCCAACTGCTTTCAGTTAAAAGTAGCTAAATTGGTAGCTAAATGTCACTAGATGACATCATAATGGCAAAATCATTGATCTATATAAATATGAATATAGATCAGTGGGCAAAAGAATAATCTAGATAAGGTTTGTCCAAGAAGTTGCTAGATTTGACCCTAAACTTTTGAAAAAAAGTCTCAAAAGGGGCGGGGAAATCACTAAATCTAGTGATAAAATCCCTAAATTGGCAACACTGGTGAAACACCACGTGATTACAGAGGCGTAAAACTCGTTAGCGCCAACTAGTGGCTGATTTTTCAGAATTCTTACAGACCTCTAAGGTCATGAGTTGAACATGCACATCGAGTTTCATTCCGATTAGCCTCTGTTAATTTTGTCTAATAGGTGGTCACATTTCATTGGCCGATGGCGGCCATGTTTTTTGAGATGTGCCAATGTCCTCATAGACAATCATGGCTCCTTGGACCAAGACACTGCATGCCAATTATCAAGTCAATCGGACTAACAGTTGCATAGTTATAGCTGTTTAGATGTTTTTTTCATGTTATAGCGCCACCAAGTGTCCAGTTGCTGCAATTTTTTTACTGTGACCAAAGATTGAGCCCATACACATGTGTACCGAGTTTGGTGAAAATATCTCATTCCGTTCAAGAGTTATAGCCATTTTAGTAAAAGTGGCTCCACCCACTTCAAACATTTTGGCGCCCCTTAGGGGCCCTGAATCGAAATTTAAACTTTTTTTTGATAATTACTGACAATCAGACTCCGGAGAATCTCACTGCACTGGTTTGATAAGATCGGGTCAAAAACTTAGGACTAGTTCGCAAAAGTAGGTTTTTCAAAAAAATCCAAAATACCCAAAAATTTCCCATTCCAACGATATAAGACACTTGAGCCTAACGGTTCAGGAGTTATGAGCCATTTCATACTTTCGACCGCTGTAGCGCCCCCATCAGGCCGATCGGGGCGAGCCTTGGTGACGTTGTAGACGTTGTGAGCACTACCAGCCCTCAAAAGTTTCAAGTCTCTACGACTTACGGTTTGGTCTGCCCGATAACTTTTAGCACTACACGCTTGAACCCTTAATAAAGATATTGTTTGATAAGAGAGATCTCTGAACGTAGTCCTTGAAAACTTCTCCTTGAAAAGTTCATTTGACATGATCTGTACAAATCCTGGTTTGTTTCAGACCTGATTCACCGCGTGCATCTGAGAGGCTCGTTCCTCGTCACGAGAGCCGCGTGGAACCACATGAAGAACCAGAAGTTTGGAAGGTACAGAGTACGACCGAGTTTGACTCTTTCACCTGAACGTGTGATGGTTTTATCCTGATGTCTGTTGGCAGGATCATCATGACGTCGTCCGCGGCGGGCATCTACGGGAACTTCGGACAGGCCAACTACAGCGCGGCCAAACTGGGTCTGTTGGGTCTGTCCAACACGCTGGCCATCGAAGGACAGAAATACAACATCCACTGCAACACGGTGGCGCCGACCGCAGGATCTCGCCTCACAGAGACCGTCATGCCACCAGGTGCCTGAATGAAACTCTGCAGAAGCACATGATTTTGAGCGTGAGACTGACCGCTTGTGTTCTTTCAGACCTGGTGGAGTCGCTGAAGGCCGAATACGTGGCGCCGCTGGTGCTCTGGTTGTGTCACGAGGCGTGTCAGGAGAACGGCGGTCTGTTTGAGGTGCGAAGAGCCACATTTATCAGGATCGTTCCTGTAGATCACGGCACTAGCAATGCATGAATCCACAAACTGTATATACTGTACCTTGCATGCATTAATTGCTGGATAAAAGCGTCTAATAAATCCACAAATGTAAATGAAAGTTTATCCATCATCTCAAACTTATATGGTATTTATACATGACAAACTTCAGCTGCTGTTTGTGTTTTTAGGTCGGCGCCGGCTGGATCGGCAAATGTAAGTTCTGCTCCGCTGAAACTCTTGATCTCTGTGGGAGAAGATCAGCATCAGCAGCACAAATAGATTCATGACTCACTGTTAGACCGCCTTTACATATATTGGTTATATAATGTGTTTATTTTTGTATATATATAATATATAAAAACATTTTATATATATGTGTAAACACATTTTATATATATATATATATATATATATATATATATATATATTGTTGCATATATAAGTTGTTCCTCCAGAGAGTGAGTGTGTGTGTGTGTGTGTGTGTGTGTGCAGTGCGCTGGGAGAGGAGTCTAGGCCGAACCGTGCGGCAGAAGAACAAGAGCATGACGCCGGAGGCCGTGAGAGACGCTTGGAACGAGATCTGTGACTTTACCGACGCCACCAAACCCGCCAGCATTCAGGGTAACGGACACACACACACTCATGCAGTGATTACAGCTCATTAGCAAATCAAACGCTTCCATCCAGAACGTCCAGATGTACACATGTCCGTCACATAGAGTTAATGAACCTGCTCACTGTGTTCATGAAGAGTCGCTGCAGACGCTGGTGGAGGTTCTGTCTAAAGTGGACACTGGACGAGGAATCGGAGCCAATCCGACCGGAGCCACAGCGACAAACCCTGTGAGAAACACCGACAACACACTGCAAACAGTCATGTTCTTCCTCAGTATTCCTGTCTTGTTTTCCAGCACAAATATCTAAACATTCTTAAATCAAGATAAATTTACTGGAGAAGCATTTTATTAAAGATATTAATATGAAAAATGTATCAAAATGAAGTGAGTTGAAGCTTACAACAAGAACAAAAATAGCTGGAAGCAGCAATTTAGGGGCCAAGCACAAAGGCGGCACGATAAATCATGGCTGGGAGCATCAGAACAGCTACAACAATGAGCATTAAAGACATATTAAGATGATTTTAAGCAAAATGCCTAAAAAAACAAATCTAGTCACTAGTAATATGATTTAATGGTTTATCACTTTCAACCAATAGGTGGCGCTATGACCTAATTGAATTTTATTGTGGTCAGAGGTGACAATGACAAAATTCAAAATGGCCAATATGAGAAAACTGGGTATCGTTCGACTCGGTTGCTGCACCAAATCTAAAGAGATTTTTGGCCAAACTGTTTAGAAATTACAAGCAAAAAGAGCCATTTTTCATATCTCCTGACCACTAGGTGGCACTGCGCCGAAACTGTGCAGGTAGCCTTAGATTATGATTCTCATAACACACACCAAGTTTGGTCAGAATACGCTAAAGCGTTGCGGAGATATAGCCTCACGTCCATTTTGGTGTGCTCTTTGTCGAATTCGTTGGTGCGTTATTTAAGAATGATTTGATGAATCAACTTAAATTCCTTAACTTTTTCTCAGCATGGTCTGAAGATGATACAAATCAATTCTGGTGAAAATCTGAGCAACGGCCTAGGAGTTCAAAAAAGTGGGTTTTGAAAGAAATTAAATTTCAGATTGGAAGTTCGGCCGACTACGACAAAATTGGTATCCATGTTCTCGGCATGACCCAAGGAATCTATTAAGACTGTTTCATTACAATAGGCTAATTTAATCAAAAGTTATTAGCATTTTTTGAAATTTCATTATAACTTTGCTCCGAAACTTTTTGAGTACAGTCAGGGCATGGTGCTGGAGACATATACCGAGTTTCGTAACAATACGCCAATGCGTTCGTAAAATATAGCATTTTGCGACAAAATTCAAAATGGCCGATATGGGAAAATCGGGTATCGTTCGACTCGGCATGATGCACCGAATTTAAAGAGACCAGCTTTGTGATTTTTGGCCTAACCATTCAAAAGTTATAAGCAAAAAGAGCCATTTTTCATATCTCCTGACCACTAGGTGGCACTGCGTCAAAACCATAATCTGAGGCTACTCGCACAGTTTTCATAACACATACCAAGTTTAGTCAGAATACGCTAAAGCGTTGTGGAGATATAGCCTCACGTCCATTTTGGCCTGCACGGAGTTTCTTTACAATAGTCTAATTTAATCAAAAGTTATTAGCATTTATTGAAATTTCATTATAACTCTGCTCCGAAACTTTTTGAGTACCGACAGGGCATGGTGCCAGAGACATATACTGAGTTTCTTAACTATACGGCAATGCATTTGTAAAATACAGCATTTTGCAAAACAAAATTCAAAATGGCCGACGCCCAAAATGGCCGATACGGGAAAATTGGGTAGTGCTCGACTCGGCATGCTGCGAATCTAAAGAGACCAGTGATCAACTTGAATTCCTTAACTTTTTGTCGGCATGGTCTAAAGATGATCTGGTTTGATTTTTGTGAAAATCAAAGCAACGGCATAGGAGGAGTTGGAAAAAGTAGGTTTTTAGAAAAATTCAAAATGGCGGAAAAATTTTCATGATGGAAAATTACGGCATCGGGTGCAATCGAAGAGTCTTGAGCCAAGGAATTTATTTTTTTTAGGAATTAATTTTGTTTCTAGCCCTTAATAACTAAACGTAAGCGCAACTTTGGACAGTTGGTGGCGCTAGAGGGCCACGATTATTTTTCTGACTCCATTAGCAGATATTTGTTCTTGTTTTAAGCACAAACTCACTTCATTTTGATTCATTTTTCAATCTTAATATCTTCAGTCATTTCTCTTCTCCAGTAAATGTATCTTGATTTAAGAATGTTTAGATATTTGTGCTGGAAAACTACAGATGAAGAAACTCATTGTTTGCATCAGTAACCATCAGCAGCTCTCAATCAGGTCCAGTGAAGTGTGTTGTGGTGTTTTGCAGTCTGCGGCGGTCGGACAGACGCTGCCGGAGATGACCTTCACTTACACACACATGAACTGTATCCTGTACGCTCTGGGAGTGGGAATGTCCACCAAAGACCCCGACCACCTGCAGTTCCTCTATGAAGGCCATCAAGAGTTCAGCTGTCTGCCCACGTTCGGCGTGATCGTGGCCCAGAGCGCCATGACGGGCCTCGGCAGTGTTCCGGGACTCGACATCGACTTCACCAGGGTGAGTGTCCCGTGAGTTACCGCATGTCGTCTGTGTGCTTCTTCAGAGCGTGTGTGTGTGATCCGCATGCGTGTCTTTCAGCTGCTGCACGGGGAGCAGTATCTGGAGCTGTTCAAACCGCTGCCCACATCAGGTGATCATCAGTATAACACACTCAGCGTCTCTCCTCATGCCCTCGCCTCATGTGTTGCTGAAGACGTTTCTCTCTCCTCAGGGACGCTGACGTCACGGGCCACGGTGGCGGACGTCTTGGATAAAGGATCTGGGATGATCGTCCTGCTCGATGGTGAGTTACAGGATCAACAGAAGAATGTTTCTGAAAGAGTCTCTTCTGCTCACCAAGGCTGTTTATTTGATCAAAAATACAGTAAAAATTGTGAAATATTTTTGTAATGTAAATCAGATGTTTTCTATGTGAATATATAGTAAAGTGTAATTTATATCCAGTGATCAAAGCTGAATTTTCAGCATCATTACTCCAGTCTTCAGTGTCACATGATCCTTCAGAAATCATTCTAATATGATGATTTGATGCTCAAGAAACATTTATGATTATTTTTCAGGATTCTTTGATAAATAGAAAGTTCTAAAGAACAGCATTTATTTGAAATAGAATCTTTTGTAACTTTATAAATGTCTTTACTGTCACTTTTGATCAATTTTATGCACCTTGATGAATAAAAGTGTCAGCGTCTTACAAAACCACTTTCGAGCGGTCCTGTGTTTGTCTATATGTCTGTTTCAGTTCATACGTACAGCGGTGGAGAGCTGGTGTGTTATAATCAGTTCTCGGTGTTCATCGTCGGCGCTGGAGGGTTCGGGGGGAAGCGGACGTCCCAGAAGGCCGTGGTGAATGACGCGTCACGCTCACAAACGCCAGCTGGTTTGTGTCGCAAACAGTCATTAATTTCCCAGTGTGTTTCTGATGTTTCAGGTCACGGCTCCTCCTCCAGACAGACCTGCTGACGCCGTCATAGTAGAAGAAACGTCTCGAGATCAGGTGAGATTCGACCTCACAACTTACTGAAATTACACCAGCATTCAAGAGTTTGGGTTTTAAAAGAAATAATACTATAAAGGACACACCAAATTGATCAAAAGTGACTGTAAAGATGTTTAAAATGTTACAAAAGATTCTATTTCAAATAAATTATGAAAAATAAAATGTATCAATGAATGATTCAGAATGAAGGATCATGTGACACTGAAGACTGGAGTAATGATGCTGAAAATTCAGCTTTGATCACAGGAATAAATTACACTTTACTATATATATATATATTCACATAGAAAACATATTTAAATGACAAAAATATTTCACTGTTTTTTCTGTATTTTTGATCAAATTGATTAGAATAAATGTATTAAATAAATGAAATGAAAATAAAGATTAAAATATAAAAATATTTAATAAAAGCAATAATAAAATAAGATTAAAGTAAATAAATAAAAATTATTAAAAGAAATAAAAATAAAAATGAACTTTAAAAATAGATTAAAATAAATAAGATTGTATTAAAGAAATAATAAAAAATAAGATTCAAATGAATAAAAATGTATTAAAATTATAAAAAATAAGATGAAACGAACTAAATAAATAAAAATTAAAATAAATATAAAAATAATAAAAGCAATAATAAAATAAGATTAAAGTAAATAAATAAAATGATTAAAATCAGAAATAATAATAATAATAATAAAAAATAGATTAAATAAGATTGTAAAGAAATAATTAACAAATTAGAATAAATAAAAATGTATTAAAATAAATAATAAAAACAAGATAAATAAATAGAAAAATTATTAAAATAAATATAAAAATGTTTTAAAATAAAGCAATAATAAAAAAAATATGATTAAAGTAAATAAAAATGATTAAAATAAAAAAATAAATTAAATAAAAATGTATTAAAATAAAAATATAATAAAATAATGATCAAGAATAATAAAAATGTGTTAAAATAAAGAAATATTACAATTTGGTTAAAATAAATAATGTATTAAAAAAAATATATATATATAAATATATATATATATATACACATATATATATATATATATATATATATATATATAATTACAACTAAATAAACAAAAATGTATTTAAATATAAAAATATATCAAAATAAAAAAATAATAAAATAAGCAGAAGAAACTCTCTCAGAAACCAACTGTTGAATGCTAGTGTATATGAATGTTGTTTATGATCATAAGAGTCATTTATGACGGTGAGTTTGCTGGTTCTGTTCAGGCGGCTCTGTACCGGTTGAGCGGCGACTGGAACCCGCTGCACATCGACCCCAGCTTCGCCGCTATGGGAGGTACAACACGCTCTTTGTGAATGTTAAAATATTCCAGATTAATATCGGAGTCATCCAATGGAGTGAGTTTGGGGCGGGGCCATCTGTTTGACCGACCAATGACAGAAGCTGTTCTGTTTTCTGACTGTTGACCCGCAGGATTCAAATCTCCCATCCTCCACGGCCTGTGTTCGTTTGGCTTCGCCGCGCGTCACGTTCTCAAACAGTACGCAGGAAATGATGTTTCCAGATTCAAGTCCATCAAGGTAAAGCAACAGCGAGACTTTAACCTGTTCAGGGTCAGCAGGATCATTTTGTATCATTTGAAAGCCTGAACACTCAAAATTCACCCTGTGAACACCACTGTGAAACTCAGGTGCGTTTCGTAAAGCCCGTGTATCCAGGACAGTCTCTGCAGACGGAGATGTGGAAGGAAGCAAACAGAATTCACATTCAGTGTAAGGTGAGGAAACATTTGTTCTCCCAGAATCCTATTTTTGAACGCAGTAGCCGCGGGGCGAACGCCTCTGAAATCATGATTTGTTCTGGCTTTCTAGGTCAAGGAAACGGGAACGGTCGTGTTGTCGGGAGCGTATATAGATTTACACGCTGCTGCGGACGCTTCTGTCAGCGCCGGGCCGCCGCAGGCACGTCAGCACTCACTACGCTGTTAACACACACATTAACATACACACTGAACGACTGAACGAGGGTCGTGTTCTCTCACGCAGACGGACGGCCTGCAGAGCGACCTGGTGTTCGCTGAGATCGGACGCAGGATCAGAGATCTGGGCGAGGAGCTGGTGAAGAAGGTCAACGCCGTCCTGGCCTGGGAGATCACGAAGGACGGGAAACGCGTCAGACACTGGAGTGAGTGTGTGCAGGAGAAAAGAAGAGGGTTCCAAACGTGAAAATAGACGATAAAAACTAAGATTAAACTAAATAAAAAAAATTATTAGAATAAATAATAAACATGTATTAAAAAAAATGATTAAAAATGAGATGAAACTAAATAAAGATGAAAATAAATATAAAAATATATTAAAATAAAGCATTAATAAAATAAGATAAAAGTAAATAAATTATTAAAATTAATCCATTTTTATTTTAGTTTATTTTTTTTTCTTAAGTAATAAGATTGTATTAAAGAAATAATAATAAAAAAATTAGAATAAATAAAAATGTTTTAAAATAAGAAAAAAGTAAATTAACTAAATAATGTATTAGAATAAAAAAAATAAAACAATATTAACTTATGTATTAAAATAAATAATAAAAATAAGATTAAAGTAAATGTATTAAAATAAATAAATAAAATAAGATTAAAATAAATTAAAAAATAAGATACTAAATAGAAAATGAAAAATGCATTAAAATTATAAAAAAGTGAAATTAAATAAAGATTAAAATATAAAAATTAAAAAAGCAGTAGTATTAAAATAAAGAAATAAAAATAAGAATGAACTAAATAAAAATAGATTAAAGTAAATAAGATTGTATTAAAGCAGTAATAAAAAATAAGATTAAATAAATAAAAATTATTAAAATAAAGAAATTAACTAAATAAAGATGTATTTAAATGAATAATAAAAATGTATTAAAATAAAAATATAAAATAACATTAACCTAAATAAAAATAAAAAATAAAAAAAATTATCAAGATTAATAAAAATGTATTAAAATAGAGAGATATTTAAATTTGGTTAAAATAAAAAAATAAATGTATTAAAATAAATATAAAACATGTATTAAAACAAAATAAATTAAAATAAAAACTATGATTAAAATAAATAAAAAAATAATAAAAATAAATAATAAAAATACGAATTAACTAAAATAAATAATTATTAAATAAAAATGAAGAAAAACAAGATTAAAATAAATTATATTAAAACAAAAAATTAAAATTATTAAAATAAAGAAATACTGCATCTAACAGTACAGTATTATAGTGAATAGGGAAAAAATAATGTAATAGAAACAAATTTTTTTCCACATATTTATAATGTACATTTTTCGCAGTATAAATTGGGTCTTCATGTATGAGCTGCCTGTAAAATGTAAGGATGTGGATCCTTGTTGAACAGCAGACGATGCGTTTCCTCTTTCAGCCATGGATCTGAAGTCTGGACGTGGCGCTCTGCTCAGAGAAGCCGACGGCGGCCGAGCTGACGTGACCTTCACCGTCGCAGACGAGGACTTCATGGACGTGGTGATGGGAAAACTGAACCCGCAGAAGGTACCTGCGCTCCTCTGGCTTCAGCCGCCCAGCTGATCCGTTACTAACGCTCGCGTCTGTTTCTCCACAGGCGTTCTTCGCTGGCAAGCTGAAAGTCAAAGGGAATATAATGCTGAGCCAGAAGCTGGAGGCCGTACTGAAGGACTACGCCAAACTCTGAGCCAATCAGCTTCAAGTGTTCGACTTATCACTGATTCATTCACATTCAGACATTAGTTGTAATAATGATGGATGTAAACGCATTAACCGTACTGACGCTGAACAGAGCTTCTAATGATATGAAATCATGAATAAAAACAATGAAATGTTGCATTAAGTCATTTATTTTCTCATTACAGTAATGTATATTACAGGTCTCTTCATTCTCATTATAAAATTAGATTCATTTGCGTATATATTCACATTTGAGAGGTTAAAGGGCAGAAAGCATGATCACTACAGCCGATTCCTCGCGTCATTAACTGGGTGAAGAGAGAAGAACACAATGACCTTCATCAGATAAAAATCTCTCGAAAGAACAGAAGAAAACGCTTGTGCCCGAGTCGACAGGTAAAAGAAAAGCGTAAAAAATAAACCCTGAACAACGTTCCTAAAAACAAACGTCTGCAGAAGCCTCGATTATAAATAAGCTTTATATTTAACAGAATCATTTCATCAAGTCTCATATTTACATCTGAAAATAAAAGTAGCTGTGATCTTCATTCCAGTTACTGACTCTGAAATCACAGACGCGAGCCGAAGCGGATCAACGAGGTCTGTTCTCGGGTTTATTGGTTATGGAATGATGCTTCAGCTCGACGCGGCGGATCTCTACAGAAGTGCTTAATGTGCAGAAGAGCCATTTAACCACAGGTACGCTCGATTTACGCTACCTGTGTTAAAGCTCGTCATCTCCGCCGACTAAATACTGCTTATCTTCGTAATATACAATACCTTCCCACAGAATGATTATTACAACAGCAGGAAATACCACACACTCCAGCGCCAGAGATCATGGATGATCGGTAGAAATATAAGGACACTTATCACTATATTTAAATCTAGAGCACGATCACAACACCGCTTAGCAACAGTTTGGCTAGTTAAGGCTTTACTGATATATATCTATACGTCAGGGTAACTGTATATGCTAAAGGTACAGTGTGCTTTGAACACGTCCGTCCTGACCCTGTATGATTGGCTGAGGATTCGAGCGGTGACGTGTGTTTCCTCCCTCTCTCGTATTGCTTGCCTTACCGTGTGCAAAGAAAGTCAAGAATGTGCTACATGATAAACTTCACATCGTTCCTCGCGCCGCTGCCGTAAACGCTCAGGGCGTCCGGCAGAATGCGCATCTTCATGGTGCCGTCCGCTCCGCAGGAGAACATGTGATTGGCCGGGGCCGTTTCGATCTGCATGACGCCCGTGCCGAGGTTGCGGAAGAGCGACTGTCGGGCGTGTTCGTTGGTGAAGGTGTGCAGGAGGGTCTGTGTCGACATGCTCCACACCTGACGGATCAACACATGCGTTTATTCATCGTGCTCAACAATAAGTACTAAAATACTATAATAGATCTAGTCCGACCTTGATGTTTCCTTCGGCGGAGCCGCTGATGAAGCTTCCCTCGGTGGCGTCCACAGCCAGCGCTTTGACGGGCGAGTCGTGCGCCTGGAAACTCTGCCGCTGGACCTTCAGACTCAGATCCAGGACGCTGATCCAGCCCTTCCGGCCGCCGCTGATCAGCAGCTGCTGTTTGGACGCCAGAGCCAGAACCGTGGCGCCGGAGTCGTGGCAGCTGAAGGCTGGATCACACACAGGACTGAGAGTGATTGGGTTGTACGGATGAATCATGTGTGAATGTGCGTGTGACGATGACTTACCGTGAACCAGACTGTATGCCGGCGTGACCAGCGTATCCCACAGACACACGTTCCTGTGACGAGAGGAAACATGAAGACGATCAGGGAGAGGAACATCTAGTTCTCGAATGTTTTTCATCAGCTAAAACATTTATGAAAAATACCTCCTGAGATTTGCAGTTAAAGAGTTAGTTCAGCCAAAAACGTCATTTCTGTCATTAATTTCTCACCCTCATGTCGTTCCACACCCATAAGACCTTCGTTCATCTTCAGAACACAAGTGAAGATATTTTTGATGAAATCCGAGGTATATGGTTCAACCTTAATGTTATGAAGAGACGAGAATACTTTTTGTGCGCAAAAACAAAACAAAAATAAGGACTTTATTCAACAATCTCTTCTCTTCTGTGTCATTCTCATACGTTGTTTACGTCCAGCGCTTCCAGGTTCTACGTCAGAACGCCGACTCATTATTGGCCGGCTCCTGCATCAGCATCACACGCATGCGTCGTGCTGATCACGTGATCAGCTTTGGCTAATACTGAGCCGGCGTTCAGACGTAAACACGGAAGCCTTCACTGTGTTACTGCGTCACCTGCGTAAGGATAATAACAGGGAAGAGAAGAGATTGTTGAATAAAGTTGTTATTTTTGTTTTCTCGTCTCTTCATAACATTAAGGTTGAACCACTGCAGTCACATGACTGTTTTAACGATGTCTTTAGTACCTTTCTGGACCTTGAAAGTGTTGATTATATTGCTGTCTATGGACGAGTCATAAACCTCTCGGATTTCATCAAAAATATCTTAATTTGTGTTCTGAAGATGAACGAAGGTCTTACGAGGGCGAGTAATCAATGACAGAAATTTTCATTTTTGGCTGAACTAACCCTTTAATATTTCAATAATTTAACAACACATTCACAGATGTCTGATGTCACATGACATGCAGCTAAACAAATTTATGATTTAACTAGATAAAATTTGTCAAGAAAAACAAAGACAGATAGATAGATAGATAACAATTATCTTCTTCTCATGGACTCATGACGCTCAGTTCACGCTGCTCTTTAGATCTGTTCGTGTCCTGCTGTACCTGTTGTCTGTCGACAGGCCTGCGGTGGCGATGAGAGACGATGAGCCCACAAACACAAAGTCATTCGCCGTCTTATTGTGACACTGCAGCGTCTGGAGGAAAATAAGGAGGAGAATATGATGAGGAAAACACGGCTCGGCTCAGCGACGGAGCATCCCGGACAAGAGCAGAACTGTTTACTTCCAGTGCATACATATAAATACAACAACAAATTAAAGAATAAAAATGTATAAAGACACAGGTTGAGACAGAATAAACACATTTACAGTATAATGAATGACATGAATAAGCAGGAATGAATCTACAGGATGTTGCTCTTAACAGTAACTACTATGGTATGATATCAGACATGGGCGATATAAACAGATGCGCACCAGATAGGGTTTGGGTGTGTTTCCTGAGGTGCTGGTCTGCCAGAGGCTGAGCGCTCCATCCGCATCCACGATCCCAAACTGTAAAACACACACAGAAGAGCTGGTTTACACGCGCCGCTCTCACATTCTCTGTCTGACGCTGTGCTTTCAGCTGACGAACCTTATTGCCCTGGTAATTGAAGCGTATTCTGGTGACCCTGGAGTTTCCTGGACTCCTGAAGCAGGTGATCTGCTGTGAATGACCCCACTCGAACATCCGCACGCTCCCGTCCTGAGCCCCCGTCAGATCTACACACACACACACACACACACACACACACACACACACACGTTGAGCATGCTGGGTGATCATCCA
This sequence comes from Ctenopharyngodon idella, assembly GCF_019924925.1. Classification (NCBI taxonomy): domain Eukaryota; kingdom Metazoa; phylum Chordata; class Actinopteri; order Cypriniformes; family Xenocyprididae; genus Ctenopharyngodon; species Ctenopharyngodon idella. Next base: position 33,782,964 of record NC_067227.1, read on the forward strand.
AACACGCTGACACATATATGGGAGTAAATGAACTACAAACTTCTTGGGAACAAAAAAGCATGTTGATTTGCACTAATTGATACACAATGCACTGCAATAACAGAGCTTGTGTTTTAACAGGGTAGGGTTAAGTGTCTGTGAATATTAAACTGCAAAAAGACTATTTAAATATGAATCCTGCATGTTCTGTGTGAATGAATGGCGCAGACGTGCGGTTTCATTTACCTCACACACACTAAAACACACGACACTCGCTGTGTTTCATCTCACTATATGAGTACATGAACACATGAACTTCATCTCCAGAGCCGCTCAGAGTCACTTCACGAGCATTTTATCATTTTATTTGAGAAAAACGATCGTCGTATCATAAATACACCGAAACTCGAAAGGCTTCAAAATTTCCCATCAAAATAAAAGTTCGGTTTAACTTGAAGAAATTGTGACAAATATATTACTGTTGTACAGTAGAATTTAGCTACGTCTCAATAATAATACTAACACTAATACTAACAATAAATTATTATTAAAATTTAATTTTTAAGGAATAATCACAATTCTACCATGTTTTAATTTTAATAGTAAAGCTCTGTTGTGCAGCACTTTGACAAAAAAAAGTGTTTAAATGTCACATGATTAAAAGATAAATTAATATCTTATGCCTTCATTTGATTGCCAGAAAAATTAAAATACACACCACCGAAATTCTGAAAAAAACAACAACAAACCTTTCATAGAAATGAAATTAAAATAATATTAATAATAATAATAATAATAATAATAAAAAATGTTGTTGTTTTTATGAATTCAATTAATTATACATGCTTTTAATTATTACAATTTAATTAAACCATTAAAATAGAATCCAGAAAACAGTTCGGTAAAAAATAAAATGGAATTTGAGAAAAAAAAAAAACATATTTCATAGGGTCCTGAAAAACTTTTGATAAATTGTTAAATGAGTTTCATGATTTCATTTAATTAGACATGCTTTTTGATTACTAAAACTTAAAATCAAAAAAGTCCAAAAAAATTAAAACAGGTAAAGCAAAAAAACAAAAAACAAAAAACAAAAAAACACAGAATCTAGAAAAATTTAAACGGAAAAAACAGAATTTGGAAAAAAATAAGATTTCATAGGGCCCTAAATATACAGCCATGTTGAATTTCAGCCCCCAAAAATGCAATTCTGTTCCAGTTCAATTCAACATGCTTTTTTGTTTCAGAGACATTTGTCGTTAATTTACTTCCATTCACACAGAATGATGTGAGTACTGAAAGCGGATGAAGACGAGCCGCCGTCACTTACAGTATGGCAGTGTGGGGTGTGACGTCATCCGCCTCACGTTGTTAATGTTTCGTTTGATGAGCTGTGTAAACAAACAAAAGAGCATAAAATCAGCTGTACGGAGTGAAAGCGAGACGGCCAGCGGCGTCATGACGTGCTGCTCACCACGGCGGCTCCTCTGCCCGTCTGCAGGCCGCCCAGCCAGGGCATGTTGATGGGCGTCCCGGGGCTGCTGTGGGTGTAGGGCGTGCTGCCGTGCAGCGAGCCGAAGTCGTCCCGTGCGTGCACTACCAGGAAATCATCCGTCCTGTCACAGAACACAAGCTGAACTTACACCCCGACTGATCACGAACACATGATCACGTATGTTGCTGGAATGACTGCGAGACTCACCCTTTGACCTCCGTCTCCGCCTCGTCATCGATCCACGTCAGTACCTGAGTGGCGAGGATGGAGGACACGTCCAGCTCTTGGATGTCGTGGGTGGAGGCGATCACTAAACAGTTGCGATTGGCCTGGAAGACAAAGAGAGGCTCTTTATACATCAGCCCGTCACAGAGATCGAACGCAACAGCAGAACTTCCCGCCACGGCACCTTATTGATGGCGAACGCCGTGATGATGTCAGACTCCTTGTGGATGATGCGCGCTTTTCCTCCTGGATATCCCAGATCAGCCTCAATCTGAAGGAGAAGCGAGAGTACAGTGACATCACTAACACTCGGTGATCTGAATGAACGGGCGCACAGCTATCACATCTCATGACATTTAGGAGCAGAATCACATGTTGTGCGTGTTTACAGACTCTTTAAAAGGCCTTTCTGTCAGAATAAATGTGGAACAATCCAATTCATTCACTAATGTTCATGCTTCAAAAACAAGAAAATAACTTCTGCAACCTGCTGAATATGTCCTGATAGACAAGGAAAACAAATCTAGGTCAGGACTTGATGTTCCCCAGCTGAACTGATGCCATGCACTTCAGATCTGAATGTGAGTTTGCAGTGAATTGTTGGGGATGGATGCTTCTGAGGACGCTTTCTGACCAATGGCCAGGTTGCATAAACTGCTTAGACTAGTCAGTTACATAAAAACATATACTGGTCTAATTTGAAACTTTTTTTTTTAAAAGGTATTATGTTTTTTTAGCAAGCCTGTAACCATCTCAATCATAGATGGAAAAGACCATTTACAGTAAATACAGGTAATTTACCATAGAAAATATATAGTTTTTAAAGCTTTTTAACAGTTATCAAGGTTGAGCCAAAAACCTAGTTCGCCAAATTTGTTTTTTGAAATAATCTCCAATATTTAACGAGCGATTCGATGGACGGCAGCGGTCCCAGAGGCAAAGTTGCTCAGAATGAGGAGTTCTACCATGTGGTACAACTGTCATGCAATACACGAACCTTTACGCACGTGAAAAACATGAATGCGCCCCCTGGTGGCCGATTTCTTTCGAATTCCTCACAGGCCTCCAAGGTCGTGAGTCAAACAGGCCCAGCGAGTTTCGTTCCGATCGACCTCCATTAACCTTGTCTGATAGCTGCTCAAACTTTGTTGGCCGATGGCGGACATGTTTTTTGAGATGCGTTAATGTCCTCAAAGACAGTCGTGCCACCTCAGATGAAGACACTGCATGGCAATTTTCAAGTTGTTTGGACTAACGGTGACGTAGTTATAGCCGTTTTCATGTTTTTTTTCCCTGTTATAGCGCCACCAAGTGGCCAGTCGCCCTGTCCTTTTTCACGCGACCACAGAATGAGCTCTTACATAGGTGTGCCAAGTTTGGTGAAAATATCTCATTCCGTTCACGAGTTATAGCCATTTTAGTAAATGTGGCTCCGCCCACTTCTAACGTTTTGTGACCGTGAATCGAAATTTCAACTTTTTTTTGATAACTATTGACAATCAGACTCCGGAGAACCTCACTGCACTGGTTTGGTTCCGATCTGGTCAAATACCTAGGACTAGTTCGCTAAAAGTTTTTCAGAAAATCCAAAATACCTGAAAATCTTGAGCCAAGGATTCCAAGTTATGAGCCATTTCGTACTTTTGACCACTGTAGCGCCCCCGTCAGGCCGATCGGGGCGAGCCTTGGTGACGTTGTACACGGTGTGAGTACTACCAGCCCTCAAAGTTTCAAGTCTTACGGTTTGATCTGCCCGATCACTTTTAGGGGAGAATGCTGATCCTTGGAAAATTTAACAATTACAATAGAGTTTCAGAGCTACGAGCTTGAACCCCTAATGAAATTGAGGGTCGAATATTATAGGTGGTATTCTTAAACAGTCTGGAAGGTGAATATAGATTATTGAATTTTTAACAATAAAAATTAAATAACTGCTAGTTGGTTAAACTAGTTTGTAAGACTTAAGTTGTGTCCCAAATGATGCACTACACACTATGTACTCTCCCATCTAGTGTACGAGTTTAACAAGGTTATTTTGAGTTTTTAATGATCCAAAATAAAATTTTAATTTAAAGTGCCCTTTTCTTGTTGGAATTTTCACACAAATCACACTATTTATACTACAAAATGACATAAAATAGTGCATAAGTATGTGGATTGTCTTAACGTGTTTATGCAACTGAGTCCAGCAGGATGTAGAGGCTGAAGACTACGTATCCCAGCGGTGACTAGGGTTGCAAAGGGGCTGAAAATTTCCGGGAAATTTTCAGAAACTTTCCAAAAAATCCTGGAAAGTTTCTGGAAACTTTGCAACCCTAGCGGTGACATTTATTTCTATCATTATTTGATGTTACTGTAAGTTTCATCACATTAACCATCGTGACAAGATCCCAGAAAGCTGCATGACCTACAACAGCAGCTGCACAGATATTTGACTTTTAGCTCATGTGACCGTCAGCCAAATGGAAAGTGGTTTCAGAAGTGAAGCACTGATGAATCGTTCACAATCAGAGCAGGAACATGAGTTATAATCAGTTGTGATTTCAGGATAAAGGTGACGCATCTTAAAGAGCCTTCGTTACAGATCACATGACTGGATGAGGATGAGGAGCGGAAGCTGTGTTAGATACCTGGTTGTGTGTGGAATCCAGCAGCACACTGTCAGTCTCCTGATTCAAGAGTTACGACGAAACATGCAGGTCAATCACACATCACAATCCACAATTAGATGATTAATTACACAATTACCACATGTATAACACAAATATTAATGACATTACAGGCATTAATGGCTAAACAGACTCGAGTGATTGTTACGAACACAATCAGAAGGGGTGAAATCAAGCAGCTGACAGTGAACAGGGGCATTCTGGGAAAAAGAGCGAGCACAAATACCTCATTCAGATCTCGTTTCTTAGTGAAGATGTTTCGTATGAACGTTTCCTGAACCTCCTCCTGTTTGACCAGATACTGCCAGAGTCGTCTGACGGGCAGGACAGAGCGCCGGCGAGACCTGAGCGCAGAAACGACACCGATCACGCTCAGAACGCCATCGCGAACAACACGCGTGAGCTGCGTCACGTACCTGAAGGGTGTGTTTGAGGGCTCGAACAGGGCCTTGTGCCGCAGGAGGGCCGGTCCCGACGACACGCTCTCGTCCAGCAGCTGCGTGGAGATGAACTTTGATGGAGGACCTCCGAAAATCTCCAGCCTCTTGAGGAGCAGCTGCTCCCATCGCTGCAGGGTCTTCAGAGCGGCGTGACAGAGCGGCGAGCACACGGGCAGATCTGACACACACACACACACACACACACACACATCATACTATGTCCAAAATCTTATTTCAAAAAATAAAAAATGTAATTGCTAACATCACGCATGTCTGCAGTTAAAGTCTCATTACCTAAGAGGTCATGACCTGCCGTTGGGTAGAAGGTCTTGAGGCTGAACTGCACCATCTGCACCATGGCCAAGCGCATCAGACACCAGCTGCACAGGAACATCATCATCATCACATGTCATCATCACAGTCCATCACAGCACAGCCGCACCTCGTCACATGACTCACAGCTCACCTGTACGAGTTACTGTTGGAATGTTCTGCCAGAGGAGAGTTGGGATCAAAAGAATCTTCCTCATCGTCATCATCTTCCTCATCCTCGCTGTCTTGGCTTTCCTCGGAATCGTATTCCACCCGGCTGGCGGACGGAGGAAGGTACGGCTACAAACACACAAACAACATTAAAGCATCTGCACCATATCAAATCGCTGGAAGCCGAAGAATTAAACACAAACCTTTGCGATGAAATAATCCCAGATGCTGAGCTCAGGTGGCACGAAGCGCTCTTTACAGATGGATGTTTCTGGCTCCATCACGGGTCTGGGGCTGACCGGACTGTCGGGAACCTCTCTGGAGCTGCTGCGTGACGAGCGTAGCCGGAAACGCCGCTGCTTCCGCTCCGCATCTTCCACTGAATAGAGAGCGTCAGCAGCTTTAGTGAGCAGCACCATAAAATCACAACAACACGCTTTGAAGGATTAGTTCACTTCAGAATTCAGATTTCCTGATAATTTCCTCACCCCCATGTCATCCAAGATGTTCATGTCTTTCTTTCTTCAGTGGAAAAGAAATGAAGGCTTTAGAGGAAAACATTCCAGGATTTTTCTCCATATAGTGGACTTCACTGGGGTTCAACGGGTTGAAGGTCCAAATGTCAGTTTCAGTGCAGCTTCAAAGAGCTCTACATGATCCCAGACGAGGAATAAGAGTCTTATCTAGAGAAACCATCTGACATTTTCTAAAAAAAAATAAACATTTATATACTTTTTAACCACAAAGGTGGAAGTACCGCGGTAGGGCGAAAAACTCATTTTCTCCTCCAACTCCTCCGCTTGACTTAGTCTTTGACGTTCACTTTGTAAACACTGGATCGGTACTTCTGTCTACGTCACGCGTGACCTTTCCAACGTGATTACATAATGCGTGGAGCATCACAGAGCAGTGCAAGACGAGCATTTGTGGTTAAAAAGTATTTCATTTTTAGTTTTAGTTTTAGAAAATGTCCGATGGTTTCTCTAGATAAGACTCTTATTCCTCGTCTGGGATCATGTAGAGCTCTTTGAAGCTGCACTGAAACTGACATTTGGACCTTCAACCCGTTGAACCCCAGTGAAGTCCACTATATGGAGAAAAATCCTGGAATTCCTTCCTTCATTTCTTTTCAACTGAAGAAAGAAAGACATGAACATCTTGGATGACATGGGGGTGAGTAAATTATCAGGAAATTTTAATTCTGAAGTGAACTAATCCTTTAATATCACTGGAGCTGAACACTGAAAACCGTAACGTGATAATCACCATTTGGGGTTTTTGAATTGATAAAAACCAAATAATTAATAAAATACGGAATATTTAGAGGTCAGACAGCACATAAAACAATTAAAAACATGCAGTGCTACTTTCAAGGTGCCTGTATTATGCTAAATGTTGTTTTACGTCTCCTACAACAGGACCACATTCATCCACGGTCAAAAAACACTTTAATTTTCTCATAATATCCACTGCAGCATCAGCTCTTTTCTCAGAGTGTCTAAAACGGTTCGTTCAAATATTCGGTCTCTCTAAACCCCGCCTTTCTGAGAGCATGCTCTGCTCTGACTGGTAAGATGGCCTAGTCTCTTATGATCGGACAGAAATCAAACGCTCATTATCATATCTGAATCTCAGCTCTTGATTCAGTGATACGAACAGTAACGATGGCGTCAGTTTTACCGTATCAATCTCATCAAAGTGGATTTGCTTTGGCAGCAGAAAACAGCGTCTTCTCGACATGAACAACACGAACCAAACTCTTCCAGCCTCAGATACAACTACAGTGATTGAGGGCGGGGCAAAGAGACGCTGTTCAGCCAATGAAGACCAGAGACTGGCATTGTGCAAATTAGTTACAAACCTACGAGCAGGAAGTGAGACTGAATTACTGACGACTCGTTTCAGGCAGTTCAGAATCGACAAAAACTCCATTTATCTGCACTTTAAGACCTTTTACACTCACAAACAGGTCTATTACACACTACATGACAGGGAATATCCCAATAAAAGCATAATGAGGCACTTTAAGGGAGACAGAAAAACACAAGAGAGCAGAACCTGTGGGTGAGCTGGGTTTCTCCGCCACAGGAACACGAGCGCCGCCGCCGAACACGGCCACCCAGAGCTTTGCGTTGAGCGGGTGAGCGACGATGCGGAAGAGCTCGTGTGTTGAGTGTGTGGCCAAGCCGTGGACGAACAAGCTGAGGAAGACAGCGGTCAGAATCTCACACAGAAGCACAGACAATCCGGGCTGGTTCTCGTCTCCGGACGTGTTCAGCAGCTGCATCAGGACGCTCACACCTGCACAGACACACACAGATCATTCTAGAGTCTCATGATGACGGTCAGTCCGGGGTCAGAGGTCACAGAGACTGCGCTTTACCGGGCCACTGCGCAGGAGAAGTGTTGGGCAGGACGGCCTCCTCCATGCTGACACTCCTCACAGGGGTCTGATGGGTAAGCAGGACACTCTGGTAGGTGATGCCCGTGAACGGATTTACATGGCTGATGAAAAACAGATAAACAGTACAAACATTTAAGAGTAAAATTCAAGCAGTGATTATAAGAGATGTAAACTACACTAGGATAAACTGCTATATGAGTGGAAGACCATAGCAAATATAACTTTTTAATACAATTTATCCCTTAATTTAGATTTTTTGATGTCATAACAACTATTTCTAATGTGATGGAAATGGGCTTCCATACATTTTGATCAAACATTACAAGGTCAAAACATTATTAAAACTAAAACATGCACAGATGAATAAGATCTATAACATGCATTTAGAAACTAGACAGGGTGAAGAGTAAATGATGACTCATTTAAAACATTTAGCGCTGATAAACACAGATTTAATCTGTGGTGACGGAGTATAAATGTGCAAACGGACCCACACAAAGGCCACATTCATTTGACCATTTGACTGCATCCTCTACAAATGTCACATGTCGGGCCGGTGCGAGCGCACGTCACATGAGCGCCACATTCAGAGGTCATTTGGTCATTACGAGACTGAACAATTACAAGACGAGCAAATGTTGCAAAGAGAAAGAGAAACATTTTGTAACATGGAATCAAATCAGTGTAGAAGCAGCCAGAAGTAGGTCAAGATGAGGCCGACAGAAACACCCACCTGTAACTGTGTCCATCACAGAGACACTGATAAATGCAGGCCGACAGGGAAGCTGCCAGCGTGTGCATCACGTAGATCTGAGACAGAAGGGAGACGTGTTAGACATCATTCACTGCAGAAAATGATGTTCTTCCTCAGTGTTTCTGTCTTGTTTTCCAGCACAAACATCTAAACATTCTTAAATCAAGATACATTTACTGAAGAAGAGGAATGACTGAAGATATTAAGACTGAAAAATGAATCAGAATGAAGTGAGTTTGTGCTTAAAACAAGAACAAATATCTGCTAATGGAGTCAGAAAAATAATGTTGGCAGATCCATTGGCAGATATTTGTTCTTGTTTTAAGCACAAACTCACTTCATTTTGATTCATTTTTCAGACTTAATATCTTCAGTCAATTTGCTTCTTCAGATGATTTAAGAACGTTTAGATATTTGTGCTGGAATCTGTAAATCATTTTCTGCAGTGGTCCAATGATCTGCGCTTTACCTCGTTGTTGACGACGTCCGGCTGCGGAGGCGCATCGAGAGCGTTGATGGTGTGCAGTATGTCGTGAGTGAGATTGGTCAGGTGCACTATGGGATTGGCCACCACTGTTTTGGAGTTGGCGGTCCATGCCAGAAGAAGAGGAATAGATACATGCTGCAGAGCGGGAACAGAGATCTGCAGAGCATCATCCTGATGAGACAGATAAAACACACTGATAAGGTCAACACAGGCTGCTGTCATTCAGTATTCTTTTAAAGGAGACCTATTATGCCCATTTTACAAGATGTAATATAAGTCTCTGGTGTCTCCAGAATGTGTCTGTGAAGTTTCAGCTCAAAATACCCCACAGATCATTTATTATAGCTTGTCAAATTTGCCCCATTTGGGTGTGAGCAAAAACACGCCGTTTTTGTGTGTGTCCCTTTAAATGCAAATGAGCTGCTGCTCCCACCCCCTTGTTATGTTATTCACAGAAAATAAATTACAGCTTCTATAGCTTCAATGTCAAATTTTGCCACAGGATGTTAACATGCCTCCAGACTGAAGCCCGTTACCTGCTGAGACTCCTGCAGCAGCAGAATGAGCTCCATCCTGACGGAGGCCAGTCCTCCTCCGTGAGAGCCGTGCAGGCTGCAGTAACTGAGGAAGATCCGCAGCAAGGGCTGGTTCCTCTTCAGCCACAGCCTCCGCCGCCGCTGCACCTCTCTGGCCTGCTCCGCTGCGCCCTGCACCTCCAGATCCTCCAGCTGGCTCAGGTCCGCCGAGATGCCCTCAGGCAGGTGCTGGAGGAAGGGGTTGTAACCGCAGCAGTTCTGCAGAGCCGCCACCTCTCGCTCCAGCCAGTGGCACAGCTGATGCCGCAGCTTCCCTCCGTCCAGCTCGTAGCCCGTGGAGAGCGTCCGTAACTCCGTGGTCAGGATCTTTAGGCAGGAGCTGAACTTCAGCCGGGCGGCGAGGATGTCCTCAGTCAGGGCGAGCGATTCGCTGTGGTCCGTGGGGGTGGACGCCGTGTCCGGAGCATCTCCGTTGTTCTCTGGGTGGATGGTCTTCATCGCCAGTCCCGATTCTTCTACGTCAGAGTCTTCCGAGTCCCACTTCAGGTCCAGAGGCTCATCCTGCAGAGTGACGGAGGGCTGGCTCCAGTCGAAACTGAGCACCGAGTCCGACTGACTGTCGTCTCTGGGAGACGAGAGCGAGGACACCGACTGGAAGCCGTTGAGAACCGGCTTCTCTAGACCTTCAGAGGCGCTCAGTGACATGGACGGACTCTCACGTGCCTTGGATCGCTTAACTACTTTCGGCATTTTGGAGAGCACCTCTAAAGCCAGCATGGGACAGCCGGCCTGTAGATGTGCGTGAGCAGCGGTGAAGAAGAGTCTCCTCTCGGTGAGGGTGATGGAGTCGGCCACGCGGCCCTCAGCCGTCAGACCCACTTTAGCTTTATCTGAGGAGCCGAAGTGACGGCGCAGCAGCAGCGGGTGCGTCCGGAGGTACGTGTAGAAGTTGAAGACATCAGGATTACAGGGAGATGTGCCGGCGGTTCCTGAAAGAGATCAATTTGTGTCAATAACATTCAGTGTCAACATTTTGGAAGCACATGAGGAGGAAAAAAACTGAGTCAAAGCTAGCCTGAGGAATAAAGCCTCTTGCCTTTTCTTTTCATTAGTGTTGCTTACATCATTGTACATGAATCGAAGTTTGGAAAACCGCTTTCACACAGACCAAAAGAAACCGAACTCTGATGTGAAGCGGTCTCAGGTCCGCACCAAATGTTCCAGTCTCTCACCTTCATTGGGCTGTTCCAGCAGAGTGTCCAGGGCCCTGCTATAGTCGTCTAAGACCCAGTAAGCCATGCTGCGCAGGAACGGGTCCTGGTGGGCCGCCATCTGGTGGTCCTGACCCAATACATGCCTCTGCAGGATTCGTTTGTAAGTGCAGGACATCTCAAACTCAGACTCGTACAGTCGACAGATGACCAGAGCCAGCTGAAGGTCCTGCATCTTCTCTATACAAACCTGATCATGTGTGTAAAGCCAACAGATCTTATGAGAACCTCACAATATCATGATTATGACAAAAACAGGGAGGTAGACAGTTTATACTTTCTTATTACAAATGGTCACAATGATCTTGTCTGAGCAAGTTCAGAGAAGAACATAAACGTGTCTGAGAGAGACTGAACAGATTGATCAGATGCAAATGTTGTACCTCAACAGCATCTTTCAGGGATCCAGCCAGCAGAAAGAAAGCCGCAGAATGTTGGAAGCGCTGTTTTCCGAGCAGAGAAAAAGCGTTCTTCATAGCTGCTTTCCTCCAGCGATCTTCACTGAAGTTATTGCTGAAGAACGCAGTCATCTTCGCGTTCTGCTGAGACCTTCAACACACAGAAGCTGTCAATGGACTGAAGCGGGGCGAATGACGGGCGAATGACACTTCAGCATGTGTGTGTGTAAGTTACCTGTACAATCCCCAAACCACAGCTTTCTTCTTCATGGCCAGATAAAACAAGGCTGCGTCTAAAGGGTCGTTGTTTCTCTGATAAGCAGCTTTTGCCACCTGGCAGGATAGAGAGGATGAACATATGTTTTCTTAACTCGAGTTTCCCACATGTACCAATTCTGGCAAAACCAACACATAAATCACATAACATGCACAGAAAATGGGATCAGACCTTCTCAATGCATCTGCGAAGCTTATTAGTACTCCGCAGCCACCAGCCCACACCCATAGCTCTCAGATCCGGCCACGTGGGATCACCTTTCTGCAGGGCTGGAAGCATGTTGAGCAACTCCTCTTCAGCCTCGGAGTGGAACGCCCAGGCGTAGTGGCAGGTGGACAATCCTGCAGACCAGCAGCAGTTATTGAGTTTCTGAGCTCAAAGCTCACACAACATATCACAGCTGAGGACGAACAACTGAGATTTGCATTTGCTAGGGGTGTGACGAGATCTCGTGCCAAGACATCTGTGACGGCATGCGAGGGTGAAATTAGAATAGAATGTACCACCGCTATGTTTACATTACGCCTCCACTATCGTTTAGCTTTTTATAGAAATAAAAATCATTTGATTCAGTTGGATAATGGATGCTTCAATCCCATCCATCTCATCCAACATGAGCAACAGAGTCGTAAGTAGTGCAGCAGGACTCCCAGCAATACCCAGCATTTTGAAAGTGGCTCCCTGATGCAAATATCTCCCAATATGAAAGCGATCTCAGGCTGAGCTGTGTAGTTATAACCATCTCTCAGCTCTGTATCATGCTTGAAGAAAAATCTGGTCTCTATTTGCACTTATTGTTTGCACTTAAAACTAGGAGAAAACTGTTATTAATTTTTATTTATACTGTTTTTATTTCTATGATCAATTTGTGGAAAGGTGTTCAGTTAGGAGGTCAAAAGCTGTAGAAGCTCATAAATAAAACTGTACAGTTCTAAGGTCTGAAGAGATTCATATGAAATCATACAGGAGAGAAGAAGACAGTCAGTTTGTGGCATAACCTTTTACAGTGCTTGAGTATTGTTGTCTTTCAATGCATATGATTATTCATACTCAGAAAGTAGAACTGAAATGACATTCATTACAAGATGATTAGTTAAAACATTTCAAATGCACCTGTCATGTATTTCGTCATTGAGGATTTCTTAAAAATACTGTGTAAAAATCTCGTCTTGTTTCGTCTCGTGAACTCAATCTCGTGTCTTGTCTCGTCACACCCCTAGCATTTACATTCATGCATTTGGCAGAGGCTTATCCAAAGATTTTTACCTTGTGAATTCAAGGTATACATTCATCAGTTCATGCTTTCCATGGCAATCAAACCCATGACCTTGGTGTTGACGCATACTCGCTCGACATACTCCCTCAACATACGTGCCCGACATACCCATTCAACATACTCCCTGACATACTCGCCTGACATTCTCCCCCGACATACGTGCTCAACATACTCCGACATACCCACCCAACATACTCGCCCGACATATTCACCCAACATACTCCCTGACATACCTGCCCAACATACTCCCTGACATACCAGCCCGACACTCCCCCCTACATACTCCCTCAACATACTCACATGACATACCTGCCCGACACACTCTCCCATACATACTCACACGACATACTCCCTCAACATACTCCCTGACATACCCGCCCGACACACTCCCCCCTACATACTCGCCCAACATACTCCCTCAACATACTCCCTGACATACATGCCCGACACACTCTCCCATACATACTCACACAACATACTCCCTCAACATACTCCCTGACATACCAGCCCGACAAACTCCCCCCACATACTCCCTCAACATACTCACACGACATACCTGCCCGACATACTCCCTCGAAATACTCACCCAACATACGCCCCGCCATACCCGCCCAACATACTCCTCCGACAGACTCGCCCGACATACTCACCCAACATATTCACCCAACATACTCCCTGACATACCTGCCTGACATACTCCCCCCTACATACTCGCCCAACATACTCCGACATACTCCCTCGAAATACTCACCTCGGAATACTCCCTCGACATACCTGCCCAACATGCACGACATATGCACCCGACATACCCGCCCAACACACTCCCCCGACAGACTCGCCTGACATACTCCCCTCTATGTACTCACCCGACATACTCCCTCGACATACCTGCCCGACACATTCCCCCCCACGTACTCGCCCGACATAATCACCTGGCATTCTCCTTCCTACATACTCACCCGACATACTCTGACATACCCGCCTGACACACTCCCTGACATACCCCTGCCTACAAACCAGTTTGACATACTCCCCCCAACATACTCCAGGACAACGATGCAGAACCAATACTGGAACACTTGTAATACCTTGACAGGAAAGCTGAGCTCGATGAGCCGGAGGCAGAGATGTCAGGAGGAAGGTGTGCAGGCGAACAGCCAGCAGGAACTTCAGTCCACATTCATCCAGTGTCTCTCCACCTGAAAAATGCCATCAGATTCATCACATCTAACACATTTATACAAATGAACAACTGCAATCATCAATAAAAGATAATGACCTTGGCCTTTCCCTTGACTTTCTCCAATGTCGGTGCTGGTGGAGGCAATGGTGTCTGCCAAGGCCATCAGAGACATCTGCTCCATCCGCGTCAGGCCCGGCAGACTAGAGTGAAGCAGGTGTCCGGATAACACCTGAGCATGCTCGGAGCCGAAAAACGTGGGGCTGTACTTCGACAGATCAATGACTTTGGCATTATCATCTTCCTCGTCTGCATCAAAAGGGTCCAAATCATCCGCACTGACACCGGTGCTCGAGAAGAGCTCATCGTAAGCAACACTTTGGCTGGATGCACTGGCTCCGTGAGCGCTCGCGCTGTCCGTTCTTTCTTTGGCACTGGGGGCCGTTTCATCATCGGCGGCTAACAGCGCATACAACGGCAGTGGCGGGATAGAGTCAATCTCAGTGTAGTCCGAGCTCTCGCCCTTGCTAAACATCTTTGGGTCTCTGGTCGTGCTTCCGCTGGCGCTGATCGTGAGTGAGCGCAGACGGCGTTCCTGGTTGACAGTCGTGTCCTTCAGAGACACGATCTCTCCGGCGATGCACTTCACCAGATGAGACAGGATGGCTTTGGCCCGTCGCACCTTTCCGAGGTCCATGAGCTCCAAAAGCTGTACCGGATGATACTGGGGCAGAGTGGGAAAAAGGTGGTGCGCAGCCTCAAACAACCCAGAATCCTCCATCTCAGCTGGGAGGTCGTACACGGTTCTCTTTCCACTGAGTTTCTGAGCCAAACTAGTCATGGACCTAGTGAGAGTCTTTTTAGAAGGATTCGGACTAAGTCCCTCCTGTTTCAGAGATGTCACGCTGCCAGTACCGATACTGTTCTCTCCGGTGGTGAGCGCCGGCTTGGCCGGGGCGGGTGGCTGCCATTGGGAGTAGACGTGCATCTCGCAGTCCATCCCGACTACTAAGATCCCATCTCGCACCCAAGACAGAGAGACAGGAATGGGTAGCGAACCCTCAACAGACGACACTAAATCCACCACTCTGAGAAGAACCAGGCGGGAACAGCGGTGCTCCCTGCTGCTATCGGACAGTCCCAGATCTGGAGGTTTTCCCGATAGCATCCCGTACATGTAAAGTTTGGATCCCAGACCCACAGTTAATATATGAGAACCGTCTTCTCTGGAGACCCAGTCTAAGTGGACCTGCCTCTTACCGCCAAGAGCTAAGCAATTGTTGTTTACCAACCCATCCCTCAGTACCATAAGGCTTTTATCACAGTCATTACTACTCGGGCTATAAGAGCCGCTGATTTTAAGTATCTGCTCCAGTATCCATTGAGAGCCGCCGGTGGAGTCGCACTGGAATATGCTGACATGCATGAGCGGCTCGCTGGAACCCGGTCCGTCGCTCCGGTGTGCTACCGCAACTCTGCTGGTGTGGCAGCAGCTGAGACCCATGAGCTGACCGCACACGCTCAGAGCGCTGCTGCTGGCCACGCCTTCCTCCACTAACAAAGGCCACTCCTCCCAGATGTATGACGGTTCTTCAGAGCTATCGGGGTCAGAGACAGCGCTGCACCTCCAGAACCGGACAGTTCCGTCTGAGCAGGATGTGGCCAGCAGATACGGAGCCCGTCCAGCTGGCTGCAGGGATGAAGAGCTCAAATGTCCTGCAAGGTAGATAATCTGTCAGAATATAAACACAGAGCATCACGCAGCACTATATGATCACAAATGTAGTTTGCCGTCACCTGCAGCAGGTGTTACACGTATGACTTCAACACCCTGCGGGAGGTCGAGCTCCTGGCTGAACACTTTCGTATTGGTAAGAGTGAGGCGACAGGCGCTCTGGAGGTTGGATGTGTTGAGTTTCGATCTCTGAGCCTGCGGTGAGCCGGCCGTCTCAAAGTTAAACTGTGAGCAGTTTGTGGGTGATGGAGACGCAATCTCACTTTTTGCAGGAGTTTGAGTTTGCTCTGAAACACCGGAAACAAATCAGTTTAATTGACAGAAACAGTGAAATATAATGATTGTGTGCATATCCTTTCATCGAAATGTTTTTCCTTTACAGCTGACAATGTTAAAGCAGCGATTATGCTGTTATTTAGGCTTTATTTCATTTAACCTGTATTCATGTCTGACTTTTAACAGTCCAATCATGTAGGTTTGTTTCCATCCACCTATTTTTATGCAAATAAATTCTAAAAAATAAATTCTTACGAGCTCAATTGAGGCGGATAATTTTTATGTGTGCAAAAACTACAATGGAAACACATTTACTAAAAAAATACTTTGATGCACAAATAAAAAAGTCCCGTGACGAGTGGATAATTGGGACTAACCAATCGCATTGCACAGCATCTCAAATAATGGTTTGGTGGTTCTGAAACATCTGAGTCAAAGTCTATCATCAGCATGATTTGGTTTAATTCCCTCCCAGAAGTGTTTCTCACAATTAGAGATTGACCCATAATCGATTTTACCAATATTTTTCCAGACGTTTTATGTTCTCCATATGAAAACATTTGACTTTGTATATTTATTTTGTCTGTTGTTTAATGCTGTTGTTATGAATAAAAAGATGCAACTGGGATTAACTAGTAATGTTTTTTTATTCAGGCAGTTTAGAATGTTTTATGCTCTTTTTAAAAATTTGTTAGAATTATTTTTACTTGCTTCAGACACTTTAGTGACAGTGCACTATATTTTTCATTTTTTGCACTCTTTCAGACTCTATTTATTGATGTAGATGTGTGTTTTGTTCTGTATGCAAAGAGGGAGTGAAACTGCAGAAATTACAGTATTTAAAAAGTGGTAAATAAAACAGTTTGTTCAGTTCAGTGCTGTTGTTATAATTGTCAAAACCAGAAATAAAACAAATATCGGCTCTGTATATCGATTATCGGGCACATAAACATGCAAATAATTGGTATCGGTTATAAAAATAAAAAAAATCACTATCAGTCGATCTCCGCTGACAATTGCATTCCCAAACGCCATCCGAACGCAAGTCATTTAAGATGGTGAAAAAAGAGCCCGATTGCAGCAACTTCCAATTTTATTGCAGATATTTTGCACCAATTTCCTAGGAAGTGACGGTACACATGTAATTTAAACGTTGCTTTATTCGCAAATGTTTTATAGCATATTCCAAATTTGTGCATACGTTAAATTCGCAACTTTGAATGGAAACAGCTACTGAGAATGACTTCAAGTTCACTTGGAAGCATGTCACTTTTCTTAATAAAAACCATTACAAACCCATAATGACTGGAACTGCGTCTAACTGTAGATGCCACATGTGCAGGAGCGACCTGCCGCTCTGAGCGATCTCCACCACCACCAGGAAGAAGCGAGCGGAGAAGAGAGTCTGGCTGGGAACTGAAGAAAAACGAGTGTTTAGGATACAGCACAGAAACACAACCAACACTGCTGCGTTATCAGAGAGAATGACCTCCTACCAGACTCCTGCAGGCAATCGTCCGATTTCTCATTTCCCAAGATCAGGTCCTCCTCAAACACATGCAACAGCTGCGTCTCTTTCCCCTGCTGAACAAACAGTGAGAGACCTGGTGAGCGCTGGGCACTGTGGGAAATGACATGATACTCTGGTTTAGTGGTGGATCTTATACGTACAAAGTCTGTGATGGCATCGAGCTCAATGATGCAGCCCGGTCTGGCCGTCGACTGTTGACTGATGATGTTAAACACCTCTCCAACGTATTTCTGGAAGAACAAGACATGATGCATATATGCAGAACTCTACTATTTGACACATGGATATTAAAGCCAGGTTCATTCTTACGGAGATGTCAGGGTTCGAGAGTTCACTCAGCAGTTTTTTGGCCTCTATGATGGCCTGATACAGTCTCAGCGAGTGTCCGTCACTTGCAATGAAGCAGGCACTGGGTGAGTTTCCATACACACCTTTTGGGAAGGAAATGAAATATAAATAGACCAACATCCAACATCCAATCAGCTTCAAGCAGAACGAAGGTTCATCAATTAAACTTTTAGAGATGCACAGTAAATATTCATAAGCTGAATACACATTTATGAATATTCTATGAGACTGACGGCACAGTAACTCATTAAAGGTTGTGGCGAGCAGGAACCTCCAAAAATATCCCAAATAATCCGCACACAGAGTGCTTTTTCCTGTTTTGTACTCTTGCTTTCTTTTTCTTTTTTACTTAAGACTGTCTGGCTGAACTAATTTGAATTCTAGAAGCAAACGCAAAGGTTGAATTTTGCTTTTATGCAACGTTTGTCAGAAACCAAGGTAGACGTCCTCACCGAGGCAGTTGCTGGGGATGAGCGTGGGCAGCCAGGCCACGTTAGAGAAGGCCGACGCATGCAGCGAGTTGATCCTGGCCAGCTCTGACACGCCCCCAGAGAACGACAGCGGACCCACCGGATCCACCCGCCACAGGATCAGCTCGCTGTAGATGGCGTTGGGGTCCTGGGAGACGCCACCGGACGACACTCTGCTCCTGCGGGACGGGTCCGGCGGGCGCATCAGAGTGGCGTCGCCGTCGGGCGTCCTCAGGGCGTTGTGGTGTGACGTGGTGAGCAGCAGGGGCAGCAGAGAGTGACAGGCCAGATCATTGAGGTGGAAGCGGTGGCCGCAGTATCGCGACTTATGAGAGACGCTGAGCACCGTGGAGAAGGCCGAATCTTCAGCGAAGCTGACAGCCCATTGGTTGAGGGAGCCGTCGGCATGTTTGGAGATCATCAGGACGCTGGGGGTGAAGATGCTGAGGCGCAGGCTGTTGGAGGAGGGTTTGTTCTGACTCAAGCCGATCAGGGCGGAGGAAGAGTGCGGCAGACCCGCAGGCCGCTGACGTCCGTGCTGGATGGCCAGGTCCACGTTTTTGTTGCAGGCGTACATGACCACGCTGCGGCTGAGAGAGTTGGCGTCACCGGTGGGGAAGGCCACGGGAATTCTGGACACGAAAGAAACCTGGAAACAGAGAATTAACCATGTCAAGTCAGATTGTTTCAAAGCAGGAAAACGATTTAATGATGCAAACAAAGCTGTGGTCTGTACCTGTGTCTGTCGGAACATGCCTGGCTGGTATTCGTCCAACCAGTCGACGTGCCACACCAGCAGCGACCCGTCCATCGGGTGGATGCTGAACAGCATGTCTGCTCCTCTGTTCCAGTCGCCCAGCAGCACGTCCACCTGATGATCTACAGCCACCGTAGGCAGAGCGACGGAGCTCGCAGCTGCACCATCAGCGCTGTTCCCCTCCTCATCCTCATCTGCTCAGAACAGAGAGATCGCTTCATATTATGCATGTGAATCCTCACTAGGGTTGGGTATCGAGAACCGGTTCTGAATTTCCAAGAACCAGGGATTTGATGAGACGTGCATTTCGCTTCCGCTTTACGATTCCTGTGTTTGCATTTTAATGTGATTTTAAATCATTTAAAGGGTTAGTTCACCCAAAAATGAAATTTCTGTCATTAATTACTCACCTTCATGTCACACCCGTAAGACCTTCGTTCATCTTCAGAGCACAAATTAAGATTTTTTTGATGAAATCCGAGAGGTTTATGACTCGTCCATAGACAGCAATATAATCAACACTTTCAAGGTCCAGAAAGGTACTAAAGACATCGTTAAAACAGTCATGTGACTGCAGTGGTTCAACCTTAATGTGATGAAGAGACGAGAATACTTTTTGTGCGCAAAAACAAAACAAAAATAACCACTTTATTCAACAATTTCTTCTCTTTCCTGTCAGTCTCGTACGCAGGTGACGCAGTTAATGCAGTTCAGCGCTGCTGTGTTTACATCCGAACGCCAGCTCATTATTGGCCAAAGCTGATCATGTGATCAGCACGACGCATGCGTTGATGTTGATGCAGGAGCCGGCCAATAATGAGTCGTTCTGACGTAGAACCTGGAAGTGCCTGGACGTAAACAATGTATGAGAATGACACAGAAAAGAAGAGATTGTTGAACAAAGTTTAAAAAGTATTCTCATCTCTTCATAACATTAAGGTTGAACCACTGCAGTCACATGACTGCTTTAACGATGTCTTTAGTACCTTTCTGGACCTTGAAAGTGTTGATTATATTGCGGTCTATAGGACAAGTCATAAACCTCTCGGGTTTCATCAAAAATATCGTAATTTGTGTTCCAAAGATGAACGAAGGTCTTACGGGTGTGGAACGACATGAGGGAGAGGAATTAATGACAGAAATTACATTTTTGGGTGAACTAACCCTTTAAAGTGCTTTTTTTAAGTGCAAGAATTGAAACTAAGAATCAGAATCGATAAGCAGAAACGGAATCAAATCAATAAAATTCAAATGATACCCAACCCTAATCCTCACAGGCTTATTAGTGTACAAATGTCATCAATAAAACTGTAAACACACCGACGGCTTTTTTTACCCACGCAATATGTGTTGATAAACATCTAGTGCTCTAGTGTGACCTAAATCTCATATCACAGTAAAGGGGCCGTTCACACAGAATGCCTTTTTCCATTGCACTGCACTACATTTCCGTTGTTTTTCAATGTAAACATGTGCTAGCACCTGAATAAACTGTTCTCCCTCATCTCACCCAGTGTTAATATGGTAAATCTCTCTAATATACCGATGTACTATACAGTACCGTAGCGCTCTCCGGGTCCGTTCTGCTCGCCGTTGCTCCTGAGCTGCTGTAGAAACACCTCCATGCTCAGCGTCAGGTGCAGCTCTTTGTTGTTGAGCCAGTGAACAGTGAACGAGCCTCCTGGTTCCTCCTCATCAGAGCCGTTCATGGACGAGATGGAGGGCAGCAGAGGGATGTCTGCACACATTACAAAGGCCTTTGGTTCTTGCATGTATTTTGACAACAGGTTTGAAAGAGTTACAGAGAGAAATGAGAGTCAAGAGCGACAGTAGGAGAATTTATTGATTGCATTTTAATGATTAGCTTTTCATCAACTAAGCGTCTCAGTAAGCATCATGTCTGTGTCACACTGAAGGTCACGTTACCCGTGGCTGGGTTTATGCTGGCAGCGATGTGGAAGTGGCACAGGGCGTTGGCGTGCAGGATGTTGGTTCGGTGTGCGTAGTGCTTGTTCTGCTGCTGTGGCAGAGGACCCGTGTACGAGAGCTGAGATAAACATCGCACCTCCTCTCGCCACGAAGGCTTCAGGTTCAGCTGTGAACAGACAGAAGATGCAGCTCTAGTCCTTCATCAGTGAACACACACATTAGGGTTTCTGCTTCAGCTCACCTCCAGCGGGCTCTGGTTCAGGGTGTTGCTGGAGGACTTCTTCATGTTGTTTGTCTTCGGCAGGTCGTTGTTGCAGTGATTGTGTCTGTGTCCGGACAGCAGGCAGTCGCTGGGCAGCAGCGTTTCCGCCCACAGTCGACAGACGCTGTCTTTGCAGCAGGTCAGCAGCACGTTACACACGCCGCCTCTGGAAGAGCAGCATGTAGCCTCAGATCATGCTTGTGATGACATGTATCAAGTGTAGTCAGAATACGCTAAAGCGTTGTGGAGATATAGCCTCGCGTCAAATTTTGGCATGCTCTTCTTCGAATGTGTTTGTGCGTTAATCGAGAGTAGTTGAGTTTATCAAAAAGCTTTTGCAGTGAGTGCGACGAGCGTCTGCAGGGCGTCCGTTGCGCCTCAGCTCACCTGGGCATGTATTTGCTGGTCTTCCTCCAGGAGAAGCCGGTGACGGATCGAGGGTGAGCCAGGTAAATGAAGGAGAAGTTGATCTCTGCCCCAGAGCGCAGGTCAAGCGGGGTGAAGAATTTGGTGATGTCCGCCTGCCATTTGCTGGCGCTGTACCACACTTTCACCAAACAGTCGTCCTGCAACGAGACAGAATTCAAATGGAGGATGACCAGATTTTGGTTGAACAATGAGTTTAATTTTGTGATTTTTTCAATACAAAGCAGTCAAATGAACTTGGAATAACGTGCACGCTATTTTACCAACGTAAACGTAGCATCTCTGAGCAACACACAGTGGTGCTTCGCTCCTAAATGAATCAGCACTTTTGGACGAATCAATGATTCAATTATCTATTAATAAACACAAGCACTTAGTTGAATGAATCAGCTGTTTAAACGAATCGGTTGAATCGTTTCACCTGACTCACTCATTAAGACCAACTGGCGGTATTAGCTTCATATTTAAAGTATCGTTTCATTTTAGAAAAATAATTTCATATTTCAATATGCAAAATACTATTTTTAAAAAATTAATTTCATAGCATTATTTATGCAATTGTAACTGCTTTATATGCAGCTTCTGTGTCACTTCTGAAGTGCAAAAATGGACTTTGTTGATACTGATTTAATTTGGCTGGTAATGGCCTACTGCGGTTTATTATTTTATCCGTTGGCCTTCTTATTATTCTTCTTCTTCTTCCGCTCTGGGAGGCTACTGCAGCCCATAGATCCGCTTGCGGGAAATTAATTAAATTTGGCACACTGATAGAGGAAAGTCCCAACATTAACTACTGCAAATTTGGTGCCTCTAGATCAAACTCTGTAGCGTCACCACTTGTCCAAAGTTTCACTCATGTTTACGCTAATAACTTTTGAAAACAAAATTATTTTTTCCTCTGATTCCTTGGCTCAATACGATTCGATTGCACCATATCACGTCATTTTCCGTCATGAAACTTTTCCCGCCACATTTTCCCGCCAAAAAAAAATACTTTTTAGAACTCCTCCTAGACGGTTGCTCCAATTTTCATGAAAATCAAATCATATCATCTTCAGACTATGCTGGCTATAAAGTTATCAAAAGCTTTTTGATAAACCCAACTATTCTCGATTAACGCACAAACAAATTCGAAGAAGATCATGCCAAAATTTGACGTGAGGCTATAGCTCCACAACGGTTTAGCGTATTCTGACCAAACTTGGTACATGTCATCACAAGCATGACCTGAGGTTACATGCTGCGTTTCGGCACAGCTCCACCTGCTGGTCATGAGATGGCTATTTTTGCTTATAAACGCCAAAAATTATAAAACTGATCTTGTTAGATTCAGGGAAGAATGCCGAGTTGAATGAAATCCAATTTTACCATATCGGCCATTTTGGGCGTCGGCCATTTTGCATTTTGTAGCAAAATGCTATATTTTTTTTAACTCATTAGCGTATTGTTACGAAACTCGGTATGGGTCATCAGCACGATGCCCTGAAGGAACCTGAGAAGTTTCGAGACAGCGCCACCTAGTGGTGAATTCAAATATTCATATGCTCATAACTTTTGATGTGGTTAACTTATTTTCATGCGACCCATCTCCTTAGATTCACGAATCCTTGCTGAGTCCAACGATACCCAACATGCTAGGTTTCGCCTTAAGGTTTGTGCAACGTTGCGATTTAGCGTTAAAACGATGTTCGCGAATATCTTCAAAACCGTTAGTCCAATCAAGACAAAACCACTGTAGGAAATTTGAAAACATAGGTCGTTGGCCATACGTTATTGCCCAAATGCCAAAATTTGATAGTAAGTGGCAAAAAATGCAATCAAAGTCACGCATGGGTCATTTTTATGTACTCTTACATCTACATGTCTATAACTCCTAAACGAAATGAGATATTTTCACCAAATTTGACACACTTATTTATGGGCACACTCTGAGGACACATAAAAAGAAGAGGTGGAATTGCACCTGTTGGTGGTGCTATAACTGAACAAAATATTAAATTGCCAATAACTATAATAAAGTATATGAAATAAAATGCTATATTTTAATGATGATTTTACTTGCTTGCTTTCTTTGGCCCCTTAATGGCTGCTTGCAGCTATATTTATAATTGAATTTACTGATTAAAAGATGATGCATACATGAAATAGGGTTAAAAAAATTGCCCTTATAAAGCTAAAAACCCCCCTGGAAATCAATTTATGTTGGTAAATATCAGCTCATAATAAAAATGTTAATTTCTGTCAGTGCTGTGAACTGAACACTGCTCAGAATATGAATATGAAAATATTCTAATAATCGTTATTGACAAAATCCCAGAAAATATCTAGATATAATTTTTTGTCATTATCACAAATCAAACATCACAAGTACAAGCACAAACCTGTCCTGCTGTCGCAAAAAACTCTCCATCCGGGGAAAACTTGATGAAGTGAGTCGGAGCGGCGGACCTGTAACATCCAGAGAGAATTTACTGGAGCAGTCTGAGGTGTATTCAGAGAAACTCAGTGTGACGTGAAGGATGAACACTGACTTGCATTGCCATATGCATCTCCAGGAGAGCTGAGGATCGGCGGCCGCAGCCTTGTCTTCGGGATCTGCGCTGGAACGCACGTTACACCACAGCTGCAGACACGCCGAGCCGGTCAGAAGACACGTACCTGTGAACACCGTTAGAGAAGAGAGATGAGGCGAGCGGCTCGTCTCAGACACGAGGAGCAAACGCTGAGCTCACGTACCGGTTGGGTGCCACGTCAGGATGTGTGCGACTGACTGCAGGGCGAACTGCCCGCTCTTCTGCCAATGATAATTCAGCTTCTGCTGAACAGAACAACACAAAACAGCATGACACACTGTGACAGATCATTTGCCAGATGCTTTTATCTACTGCATTCAAGTTATACACTGGGGGTCAAAAGTTTAATTTAAAACAGCTGTTGAATATATTGTAATTTATTCCTGTGATCAAAGCTGAATTTTCAGCATCATTACTCCAGTCTTCAGTGTCACATGATCCTTCAGAAATCATTCTAATATGATGATTTGCTGCTCAAGAAACATTTATGATTATTATCAATGTTGAAATCAGTTTGTGGAAACTGATATATTTTATTTTCAGGATTCTTTGATGAATATAAAGTTCAAAAGAACAGCATTTATTTGAAATAGAATCTTTTGTAACATTATAAATGTCTTTACTCTCACTTTTGATCAATTTAATGTGTCCTTGATGAATAAAAGTATTTGTTTATTTCTTTTTATTTTAAATCGTACTTATCGCAAAATTTTGAATGATAATGCATCAAAGTTTCCACAAACATATGACTGTTTTCAACATTGATAATAATCATAAATGTTTCTTGAGCAGCAAATCATCATATTAGAATGATTTCTGAAGGATCATGTGACACTGTAATTATGCTGAAAATTCAGCTTTGATCTCAGGAATAAATTACACTTTATTATATATTTCACACAGAAAACAGATATTTTACATTACAAAAATATTTTAAAAATTTTACTGTATTTTTGATCAAATAAATGCAGCCTTGGTGAGCAGAAGAGACTCTTTCAGAAACATTAAAAATGTTAATTATTCATTTCTTTATTACTCCTGACCCCCAGTGTATTTCATCAGTTCTTCAGTTCACGCATTCCCTGGGAATCCAACCCATGATCTTGGTGTTGCAAGCGGCACTATTCAGGAAAGTCTTGCACATTTAACGCCACATAAAACAGAGCGCATTTAGCCCAGAAGAAACTCACTTTTTGTGCTTTCCCTTGCGGACTGACCTCCACCGGCTCAAACACACAAACAATGTTTCCATACGATGCCGCGATCTGAAAACAGAGCAGATGTAGAAAGTTTGCACAGTAATAATCCCGTTCTGATACACTTGCTGAATTTTAAACCTGCCACTTCAAACGCTCTCCATCCTTTGGACCAATTCATTCGGTGTCTGTTGTGTTTCCCCACTTCAGGAACGTTCCCACGCTCATGTGTTTGACTGAACAATGAGCTGGTAACGTGAGCACACTACGGCTGGATGGTTTTAATTAAGGGAAAGTGAGAGAGCATTTCAGAGCTCTTCGGGCGAAGAGGACGTTTAGACCACCACATGTCTGGCATGTAAATGATGTCTGGTTTACAGGTTCGGGGACTTCAGGAAACTCTTATGGATGATGCAGGGCTTCAATTTCATTCATGTTTATTTGTATTTTATCATTTCAAAGCACTTCACAGAATATATTGCTTCACGTGACTGTGCTGTAGTGTATGTATGTGGATATATAACGTTATACTTCTCACTGATGTTTATAAGATCAACACACCCTAATGACAGCTAATATTTGCAGTGCATTCAAGCTACACTGTTTTATCAGTTCATGCATTCCTTGGGAATCGAACACGTGACCTTGCAGTTGTGATTTTGGTGTCTGTGTGTTTGTGTCTCACCTGTCCGCCCTGGAGCGAGCAGTCCACACAGCCCACCTGGATGTTCCCATGTTTGGCTCCCGGGATGATCTGGATCCTTTCAAAGTCGCTGCCCAGAATGACGATGTCACAGCCGGAGGCGTACGCCTGTCACACACGGATGAAACATGATGTCATGATGTCACATCAGCACCACACACTCACTCACTCACACACACACACTCTCTCTCACGCACACACACTCACACAGAGTGTGACACTGATGGCGTGTTTTTACCGTGAACGGCCGGTTGCTGACGCTGCCCACAGAGAAGCAGTTGTCTCCAGGGTTGACAGCACCTGTGAGCACCTGGTGGAGGTTCATGGTTCTTGGCACACAAGAGTTTCAGCACGAACCCCTGAAACAGACAGAGAATCAGAGACTGCGATGAAACTCACAGACACACCTGTCCAGTCTGACCTTCATTACATCAAACTAGAGCGTAAAAACACAGAGAGATTTCCCAACCAGAACCCGCTGATAGATCGATGGAGAGCCAGGTACACGAACGAGAAGAGTGCCGGATATATAGATGATGCATTATGTGTCCATCAATATTTTACATTAAAATTTTAAATGAATGTATGAGTGGAAGTATTTATCCTGCAACTGGCCACTGTTCCTGTTCATTATTTCATCATTTTTATTAAACAGCTCCTTTACTCACTCATGTCATTTCACAACAGATGTAAATAAATACCACTATTGTATTCAATGCAATGAAATGACATCATGCAAGTCAATTTTTTCCTGACAGTCTATGATCATATTGTGATGTGTCAGTCAATCACGTGATGTCAGTCAAGACTGACGAGCTTTAAACTTTTTTTAAACGTTTCAACTGTCCGATGCTTCGGTTCTGATCCAGTTGCAGATATACATATACAATCTTTAATCATCTGTGAGTTTAAGAAAACACAGTTGTATGATTTTCTCTCAAAGAATCCAGTCAGAGCTCGAGCTCCTCAGCTAGCCGTGCTAACATCACACTGACAGCTGCAACTAGGACATTTCATGACAATCCATTACAAACATCTAAATGCCACGGTTCTGGACCGTTTCGGTCATTCGTGTCATTAATATCACGATTAATGCACGTCTGGTGATTTTCATTGGAAACCGTTGATGTTATTAGCCGCGTAGCATTAGCATGACAGCAGGCGAACATCTGCAATAAGAAATAATCAATAAAATCACACGCGTCTTACCTCAGAAACGGGTTTCATTTATGCCCAAGTTCAAATATAATGCGTGTTCCTCTCATTGTGAGAGATAATTAAGACACACAGTGATTTGGTGGTGTTTGTGTGCGGAGACTCTGCGGTGCGGGTCAGGAAGTCAAGCGAGCACTGCATTATGGGAAATGTAGTTGCTTTCCGACCGTTAAACGCATCATATGAGTCACATGTCTCATTCGTATACAAAAACGCTACTATGTAAACAGGATTTTAAACACACCCCAACAATGTTTGTGGGTCAATGACGTGACGTGTTATTTTTTTTTTTGTCCAAAGGCCTAAATAATAATAAAAAACAAAGATATGACATCCAAAGTATGTAACTAGATCTCTTTTACTGAATCCAAAAGGATTTAATTATATTTTTCTACATATAAAGGTATTTTAAAGATTTTGAAGTGTCAAAAGGTCATTCGGTTTAACCGTCCAATCGTTCATTTGTGATTAAAATATCTTAAAATGTAATAAATGTATATATTTTTTATTCTGGCATGATTTAATAACATCATATATCAACATAGTGCAAAATGGTATTAAAATTAAGCGTAGAAGACGTTGCTTTGTTATGAGAAAGAATGTCTGGAAAAATGAATTTCATTGATGTCATTCGGAGTAACCAATATAAAGGGACCATTTTGGATCAAGTCATGTGGTCAGTATCATGTGACATCATTCAGACACCTGCAAACGACCACATGGTCGTGAAGCAAAGTAACTAACTCTCTTTTAACTATTTGAAAAATTCATGTTTTCACTTGCTCATACGCGTATCCTGAAACATCAGGTCATTCGGTACAACCGCTATAAAACATGGAAAATGTTGTAATATTTTAAAAACTTGTACTAAATATAAAATGTTTGATTTTACTAGCTAGCTAGATATCAGCCTGTTAGCATTGTTTGAAAATATCGTCATTCGGTAAAACCGAAATTTTGGATAAACCGAATGACTTTTTTGGTGACAAATTTTGTAAAAAAATAACAAAAGCAGTTTTAATTGATTATAAAAACCACATAATCTCATTGTTAACACTTGATAAAACTTCATAATTAATGATATCTCCATTGTGTAAAACCTTATTTGTCAATAACCCTTATAACGTGTATCTAAACATAACTTTATTTATAAAATAAAACATCTGTTAAAATATAAGATACATCAAAGTAAATGTGCACAGGGAACGTTCAGGCAAGGTTATCTCAAAGTTATAAACAAACGTTCTTCCTGTAATGTTAACAGAAAAAGTTATCTGGTCTTTAATAACATTATTAAAACACTTTCTGAAACATTTTAGTTGGACGTTCGTCTAATGTTTTTTTAATGTTACTACTTGTTTCAGAACATTCAAAAGTATCGACCCATGAACATTTCTAGCTTTGTTTTCATTTGAAACAGCTTCAGAAGTTGACGTGTCAGTGAAGCGATTCTGCTGAGTGTGTGTCATGTGATCAGTCTGGCGCGACTCCAGATCAGCACTTCAGTGATGAGACTATTGTGCCGTTTACATTCCCATGAGTCTCTGAGACGGTCACATTATCCACACCATCTCTGCCAACAGCGTCTTTAGCCACGAGCTCACTGCTGATGCAGTGTTTATTGGTGTGGTTGAGACAGTAACATTTCATTTTAGTGCTCATAAAGATTTAACTGCAGCTCTGAATATTAAACTTTCATTCTCCAAACACACATGATGTCCTTCTTCAAAAATAATCTGTGTTTGAGTTGAAGAACTGGACTGATTCTTGATTTGATGGAGTTTTAACTTGTATGCTCTATACATTTTTAATGTTTATTTGATAATTATTTTTCACAATGACAGAGCTAACACAATTATAAGTTTTTTAATTAAGTAAGAATGTTTTTTCTTAGTTATGTGAAAATAGCACCGTGTCTTAACCAGACGCGATGCCGATACGATTCCAGCGACAAAAATTTGTCCACACCAGATGCGCGAGACGTGATAAAGTCAATCAAAAATCACAGCCAATCAGAAGAGAGCGTGGGCGGGCTCTCTCGGCAAGCTTCAACGGCACTCGCAACGGAATGGATCAAATTCATGTATATTACACCATTTTAACGTTATTAGAAATACATACTGAGTTACTGAAACAATCTTTGTCATCGAATACACTTGTCTGTTCACAATGAGTTGACAGTTTGAACGTTCTTAGTTCCTTTTATTTATTTTGAAAATCTGAGGTGAATTGTCGTGCTTTCAGTACGGCTATAAAATGATATTCAAACTCACATTATACGCGTTTAACATTAAATAAAGCACATAAACATTACCTGAGATTATCATTGCCATACTTTGTGTTGTTGTTCCAGCCGCGACGTCGCAGAAAAAACAGAAACCGTTTCTAAAATGGAATCATCGCGTTGTCGTTGCAGCTAGTTAGGACAAAAACTCTGATTAAGGCACAAATCTAATTGGACGGCCCGTTTAATCGCGGAGCGACGGGGGAAAAAAATCGGCACACCGGTCGGGAAACAAATCCTCGCTTTTTCGCGCCGCGAATGTTCGCACCCAGTGTAAATAGCGGGATCTATTGTTTCGATTCAAGAGTGTTATCGCGCCGAACATTCGCGCCGAATTTTCGCGTTCCGTGTGTCGCATTTTTCGCCTTTATCGCTTGTTGTGGCGTCTGGTTAGGACACTGTGTAGTAGATGAACATTTGCATATTTTGAAAATGTTATGCGAATGTTACATTTGAATGTTCTCTCAGTGTTTAAAACAACACACAACTTTTCTCTCAACATTGTGAGAATATAGATACAATATTAATAATGTTATATTTGGAATATTATATATTATGTAAGTTATGGGAATGTTCTCTGTTACACTCTAAAAACTCTTAAAAACAAACCAAGTTGGGTTGAAAATGGACAAGCCCAGCGGTTGGGTTAAATGTTTGCCCAATGTGCTGGGCAGTTTTAATTAACTTAACTATTGTTTAAAAATGACTGTATTTCTTGCTTAAAATGAACCCAAAATATGTTGGAAATTAACATTTATGAATATGTTTAATAACACATTTATTAATAAGTTTAATGAATAATAATTAAACAATAAACATTTATTAAATTGCAGTAATTATGTGTCTAATTTTTAATTTCCAGCCTATTTTGGGTTCATTTTAAGTCAGCCATATAGTCATTTTTAAACAAAAGTTGAGTTAAATAAAACTGCACATTGGTCAAACATTTAACCCACATTTTTAAGAGTGTAGCTGGGCATATATGGCAAAAATAATTAATTAGAGAAGCTGTCTCTCTTATTGAATAGGCCTATATTTCATCACCATTATTCACTCTTTAATAGAGTGAATTTGATTTAATTTTCTGTCCCATTATGTGCAATAAATCATATTTCAGCATAATAACGGCAGATGACATCACTAAACGAATCCGTCCACAGTCAGATCTGCTCTGTCCTGAATGGACCTCTGGTCATCTTCTGTCTCAGTTAATAATTGATATCGCCTGACATTGTGCATGTCAGATGATATTCAATATTTAGTGCGTGTGTGAGGCTTTGACAGAGGAAATGAGTGAAGGGCATTTCAAGACTTAAATGAGACGGACAGACTTCACATGAATAATGCAGCGGCTGACATGTCATTGACAATAAGATGCTTTAAGGATGTTTTTGCTCTGACGGCTGCTGTAAATGTTCCGCTGAAGTAGGTCACGCAGTCATTAAAGATGTACTTTTGCTCCTGAGTGAATATTATATTGTGTTCAAACAGGAATCATCTCGAGAAGTCAAGGTCAATATTCAAGCAGGTTTGTCATGTGATCAAGGCAAAGATTTTAGGCTATTTTGCTTCCGTAATATGTCTTCTTTCTTGAAAAAAAAAAGTATTTTATTTATATTTTTTGTTATTTTATCTGTTTGTGTCTGTAGATGTCAATCTTTAAAGGCGGTGAGTTTGAGTCAGAAATTACTTCGGCAGCTTTACACACACCAAACTTTTATTCATATCTATATTCTGAAGGTTTGTTCATATATCATTCACCTTGTTGTATATACAACATTTTACTCCTAAAAACATGTTGAAAATTACATTTTTCTGTCTGTTGACAGTGTTTTCTGATTTATGGAGTGATAAAAAGAGAAATCCTTTAATATGTCGACAAAATCAAACTAGAATTTTATCCTGACTGTATCCAATGTTCAGATTTCTGTTCTGGAAATTTATGCAAATCTGTGTATATTTAATTAGATAATGCCTCATTTGCATATTTAAACAACATTTCAGAAAAATACAAAACAATTGTCTTAATGTACTGGGATTAATCAACTGCGGAGAGTATATTTATATAAGTGTTTACACTGTAAAAAAGAATTGTTGGTTTAACTTAAAAAAGTAAGTTACCTGGTTGCCTTTTAAGTTCATTGAAATAAAAAATTTGAGTTAATACAATGAAGGCGATTGGTTTAATCAACAGAAACTCAAAATATTATGTTATCTGAACCACATTAATTATTTAAGCTGATTTGACAGAAGAAAAAAATTTGTTATAATTCATGAAAATATTTTTTACAGTGTAAATATATATATATATGCTGGGTTAAAAATAACCCAAGTTGGGATAAATATGGAGAAACCCAGCGGTTGGGTTTAATGTTTGACCCAACCTGGGTAGTTTTATTTAACTCAACTATTGTTTAAAAATGAACATTTATTAATAAGTTTAATGAATAATAATTAAACAATGAACATTTATTAAATTGCTTATTAATAAATGTTCACCTTTTGATTATTATTATTGCCTCTAGTAATTATGTGTCTGATTTTTAATTTCCAACATATTTTGGGTTCATTTTAAGCCAGACATATAGTCATTTTTAAACAATATTTGGGTTAAATAAAACTACCCAGCAGGTTGGGCAAACATTTAACCCAACCGCTGGGTTAAAACTACCCAACTTGGGTTGTTTTTAAGCCAGCATATGAATGAGATGTAATGGATGTTGAGGAGGAGGACAGCAGGTGGCAGCAGTGAAGCACTGATGTTCTCTCCTCATCCACCCACCGCCTCTGATGGATGTCAGCGACTCCACAAACATTCATGATGGAAAAAGATTCCTGCTATATAAACGCTGCGGCTCCTCTGCTGCTTCTGAAGCTTTTCTCTCTGAGGTTCTCTTGAAGTGATGTTATTGTATGACTCCAGAGGGCCGTAATTACAGGCCTGCAGGTCCAGCGGCCATTGAGCTCTGAACCAGGCCGTCTCTCTCTCTGAGGTTTGATGGAGGAAAATGATTTCCACTCTGTCTCTGTATGATTCAAACGCACTGCAGCAAACCACAATGATACGTAATGACACATAAATCATATTCCGAGGAGGAAAAACAAGCATTGAGAGGAAAAAGCGTAGGCCAGCGCATGTTGTGCTAACACACCATCTGCATCCTTTAATGCGCAGACCTTTGAACATCTCTGAGAGAGAGAGGGATCTTTGTTGTGTAGCGATTCTCAGATCTTAGTATGTTGTTGGCAGAGCACCAGTGCTGTGTGTGTGTGTGTGAGGCCTTCGCTTTTGTCTTCAGATCATGGAGGCTTTTCTTCCTCCTCGTCTCAGAATCCGTCATATATCTCCTCTGCCGAGCGCAGACGTTCAGGAGAAGAACAGCTCGTCCTCCAAAGGTGAGCGAGGCTGTGGGAACAATAGCTGTGGAAGGAAAAACAGGGAGTATACGGATATCCCATCCCATTAACTGCGCCTTTTCCTGAAGAGCTTTCCAGCAGCATCCAGGAAGAGGATGAGGAGGTCACGAGCACCCTTCCTCCTGCCGCTGTCTGTCCATCACCTGTGCTTCTGCAGAGAAAACTATGAGTGTGACGCCATATTAATCAATCTTTGGTTATTTATGATCTATATATTCTTCCTTCAGTGACTTCAATCTCTTCACACGTTCCAATTCTCCAGCCGCTGAAACAAGCTCGTTTGTTTAATGAGGAGAGGTGAATATATTTGCACACTTAAACATTTCCTGAGCCGTTCATGCACAGCAATATATGCAGCTCTGAAATTTTGGAGAACTTGATTATTTGGTTAGACTATATTTCACATTTTTTATTGGCACACTTTTTGTGTCTGTTTTGTAAAATAAGCTCTAAAAATGCTGTGTTAAAAACAACCCACACTGGGTTAAAAATGGACAAACCCAGCAAATGGGTTGTTTTGACCCAGCGGTTGGGTTAAATATTTGACTCAACCTGCTGCGTAGTTTTATTTAACCCAACTATTGTTTAAAAATTACTACACTCTAAAAAAATCCTGGGTTAAAAATAACCCAAGTTGGGTTAAATATTTTACCCAACCTGCTGGGTAGTTTTATTTAGCCCAGCTATTGTTTAAAAATTGCTAAAAAAAAAAAATGCTGGGTTAAAAATAACCCAAGTTGGGCTAAATATGGACAAACCCAGTGATTGAGTTTTTTTTGACCCAGCGCTTGGGTTAAATATTTGACCCAACCTGTTGGGTAGTTTTATTTAGCCCAGCTATTGTTTAAAAATTACTAAAATATGCTGGGTTAAAAATAACCCAAGTTGGGTTAAATATGGACAAACCCAGAGATTGGGTTGTTTTGACCCAGTGGTTGGGTTAAATGTTTGACTCAACCTACTGGTAGTTTTATTTAACTCAAATATTATTAAAAAATTACTGTATTTATTGATTAAAATGAACCCAAAATATGTTGGAAATGAAGATTTATTAGTAAGTTTAATGAATAATAATTAAACCATAAACATTTATTAAATTGCTTATTAATAAATGTTCACCTTTTGATTATTATTGTTGCCTCTAGTAATTATGTGTCTGAATTTTAATTTCCAACATATTTTGGGTTCATTTTAAGCAAGCAATATAGTAATTTTTAAATAAGAGTTGAGTTAAATAAAACTACCCAGCAGGTTGGGTCAAACATTTAACCCAACCGCTGGGTTTGCACATTTTTAACCCAACTTGGGTTATTTTTAACCCAGCATTTTTTAGAGTGTACAAATCACTACTATTAATTGTTTAGAGATAATGTCACTGTGGAATCGACTGTTTTCAAACACTGTTTTAATGTGGACCTCAAACTAAACTAAAGTCAAGTCAATTTATTTGTATATGTTTTGTCATGGTTTCAAAAGCAGCTTTAATGTTTATAAAATCTTCATATCTTCATGCATGATAGTTGCATTTATCTGATTAGAGCTGTGCGATAACATAGTTACATTTTACACCAACACAAGCAATCAATCAGTTGAGATTGTGTGTGTTCCTCAAACACGATCCGCCGGACACACAGGAGTTGTGTTATGCTGTGTTTGGAGAGAGACTGACCTGTTCTCAGTGTTCGTAAACATCTTGAGACACGATTAGACACGCCTGCAGCTCCAGTGAGGACGCTCGTATCTGGGAATCTGCTGGCGCTGAATAAGGCCTGCTGGTAAATCAGGACTTGTCCGGGTAGCTTTTCGTGCAGGATTCTTCAGGTGGCCTGATTCGAGGTCATACAGCACAAAACCAAGACTGTCTTTCTAGCAGCAGGAAATGATGAATAAGAAATGTGAGCTCTGAATAGTCAGATAATGTTGGACTTGCTCATACGCATGCATAGCCAGTAAGTAACTGCGATGCACGGGCTGAAAAATTGATGAGCACTATGGTGTGCCAGCGCTGGCACGATTATTTATTCAGCAGAAGCTGTGAGTGCTTGTCACTGTACCAGCAGGTTTACCTACATCTAACCTTTCAGAGCCGTACTCCAATCCAAACGCGCCTCACCCAGCGTATGTAGTGCCTCATCAGCTCCTATTATTTCACAGGACACACTCTGGTGATGTGCAGCTGCTCCCCAAAGATGGCCTGAACCCGCCGTTCCTCGACTGTCACAGTCTATTACAGCTCTGGAGTCAGAAGTGTGTGACTTATTCA
The DNA here is from genome assembly GCF_019924925.1 of Ctenopharyngodon idella. Lineage (NCBI taxonomy): Eukaryota > Metazoa > Chordata > Actinopteri > Cypriniformes > Xenocyprididae > Ctenopharyngodon > Ctenopharyngodon idella. Next base: position 33,818,223 of record NC_067227.1, read on the forward strand.
TGGCTTCAGATCAGGCCGAACAGTCCAGTCTTTCTTTAAAATGCTCTTTTATTTGATATGACAAACAATATAACTTATTATCTTTTCATTTTTCATTTTAATGTTTAAACATGTTTTTAGGGTTCTATCTATCTATCTATCTAAAAAATGTTGGGTTAAATATGGACAAACCCAGTTTTTTGGTTAAATGTTTACCCAACCTGCTGGGTAGTTTTATTTAACTCAACTATTGTTTAAAAATTACTATATTGCTTATTAATAAATGTTCACCTTTTGATTATTATTGTTGCTTCTAGTAATTATGTGTCTGATTTTTATTTTCCAACATATTTTGGGTTCATTTTAAGCAAGCAATACAGTAATTTTTAAACAATAATTGAGTCAAATAAAACTTCCCAGCAGGTTGGGTCAAACATTTAACCCAACCGCTGGGTTAAAACAACCTAATCACTGGGTTTGTCAATATTTAACCCAACTTGGGTTGTTTTTAACCCAGCATTTGCTGGGTTTGTCAATATTTAACCCAACTTGGGTTGTTCTTAACCCAGCATTTGCTGGCTTTGTCCATGTTTAACCCAACTTGGGTTGTTTTTTAACCCAGCATTTGCTGGGTTTGTCCATATTTAACCCAACTTGGGTTGTTTTTTAACCCAGCATTTGCTGGGTTTGTCCATATTTAACCCAACTTGGGTTGTTTTTTAACCCAGGATTTGCTGGGTTTGTCCACGTTTAACCCAACTTGGGTTGTTTTTTAACCCAGCATTTGCTGGGTTTGTCCATATTTAACCCAACTTGGGTTGTTTTTTAACCCAGGATTTGCTGGGTTTGTCCATGTTTAACCCAACTTGGGTTTACTAAGTTTGGAATCTTTAAGTTTTTTTATGTTTTTGAATAAAGTCTCTTTTACTCACCAAGGCTGCGTTTATTTAATCAAAAATACAGCAAAAACAGTGTCACATGATCCTTCAGAAACCATTCTATGTTATTTCGGTGCTCAGTTATTATCAGATATTATTGGTGCTCAATTATTAATAAAGTTTCTGATTATTATTAATGTTGAAAACAGCTGTGCCACTTCATATTTTTGTGGAAACCGTGATACATTTTATTCTTCATAATTCTTTGATGAATACAATGTTCTAAAGAACAGCATTTATCTGAAATAGAATATTATAAATGTATTTACTGTCACTTTTGATCAGTTTAATGCATCATTGCTTAAAAAAATGTAGTAGTATTATATTATTATTTTACAATTTACTTTACCCACACAATTGTGTTAGTTTTGGGCTAGTTTTAAGCAGCAATTGGGCGGGTTTTGTTGTGAAAACCTGCAACCCTGACGAGATGAGTCTGACCGTGGAAGGTAGAAAACATTGAATATTATATGACATTTACCTCAAATGACGTGCAAGGTATGATTTCTTAATTTTACGCTCTCCACAGAAAGCGATTTGTCACGTTCACATTTCGCATTCAGTGGGCTTTGATGTGGACAGACGAATTATGTTAATCTGGACAAAGTCTAAGGGAATAAATCATGAATAGGACACAGTGATTGAAAAATCACCTCAGAGCTGGCTTTAGTTTATGCATCTGACGGATCTGGATGATTTTAGTGGCCAGTGGAAAACCTTAAAAGAGAATATATTATACTGTGTAATGTTTTACTTCTGTTACATTGAGTTTGTTTCGACTTGCACAGGCCGCAGTGAGAATATACTGTATATCATTATTTTATAAAACTGTGCTCAAACATAAACACTTCTGTTGTGTGAATATCAAATATCACAGGATTCTGTTGCCTGGCTGCAAATAAAACAGATGCACAAACACGGTTACATGGATTAAAATAATAGACAATGAGTTGCTGAGAGATTCAATTGTTCTCCTGTCAGTATTCAAGTGTGTCAGTGGTTCATTGCGCTGTAAAAATTATTGTAATTTTAACTGTAAATTTACTTTTTACTCAGAATTTTCTAATAAATTTCACAAATAATTACAATGAAGTGGGAAGTAACACATTGAATCAAATGTGAAAACGTACTCCAACAGTGTGCTTGAGGTTTAGTCTTCATCTTTATGCTTGACATGATTCAGGCGTCGTGAAATGAACTGTCATTATGTAAGCAGCGCTACACCCTCTAATTACTGCTTTAGCACTGGATGTAGATATATGTAGCCTGACTGACAGAGTAATAATGCAGCGCAGAAACACATATAAACACATCGTTATACACTGCTGCGACGCTCTCCGTTCACTCCGTGTTTTAATGATTCAGATGTAGTGGAACGTTTGAGCGTAGATAAAGTGTTGATGTGTTTGAATGGAGCTTGTGTTTCAGGGGTCACACTGTGCCGGAGATGACAGGACCACCGGAGAGGAGTTTCTCACACACAAAGGCCGAGGGGCCCAGAGCGTCTCGCTTCACCTCTCTCTCTCTGTGTGTGTGTGTGTGTGTGTGTTCAGTTTCAGTGCATGCTGCATTATTAGTATGATTGTTTTACACACAATTCCTTTTTTATTTTCCTTTCTTTTAATTTGATATACACTCTAAAAAAATCTTGGGTTATTTTTTCTACCCAAGTCCTGGGTTGAGCCTTTTTTTTGGGGTTATTTTTTCAGTGTTTGGGTAGTTTTTGTGTTACCCTGATCCTGGGTCAGGCGTAACAACCCAGTGTTTGGGTAGTTTTTGTGTTACCCTGATCCTGGGTCAGGCGTAACAACCCAGCGTTTGGGTAGTTTTTGTGTTACCCTGATCCTGGGTCAGGCGTAACAACCCAGTGTTTGGGTAGTTTTTGTGTTACCCAGATCCTGGGTCAAGCGTAACAACCCAGTGTTTGGGTAGTTTTTGTGTTACACTGATCCTGGGTCAGACGTAACAACCCAGCGTTTGGGTAGTTTTTGTGTTACACTGATCCTGGGTCAGGCGTAACAACCCAGTGTTTGGGTAGTTTTTGTGTTACACTGATCCTGGGTCAGGCGTAACAACCCAGTGTTTGGGTAGTTTTTGTGTTACCCTGATCCTGGGTCAGACGTAACAACCCAGCGTTTGGGTAGTTTTTGTGTTACCCTGATCCTGGGTCAGGCGTAACAACCCAGCGTTTGGGTAGTTTTTGTGTTACCCTGATCCTGGGTCAGGCGTAACAACCCAGCGTTTGGGTAGTTTTTGTGTTACCCTGATCCTGGGTCAGGCGTAACAACCCAGTGTTTGGGTAGTTTTTGTGTTACCCTGATCCTGGGTCAGACGTAACAACCCAGCGTTTGGGTAGTTTTTGTGTTACCCTGATCCTGGGTCAGGCGTAACAACCCAGCGTTTGGGTAGTTTTTGTGTTACACTGATCCTGGGTCAGGCGTAACAACCCAGTGTTTGGGTAGTTTTTGTGTTACCCAGATCCTGGGTCAAGCGTAACAACCCAGTGTTTGGGTAGTTTTTGTGTTACACTGATCCTGGGTCAGACGTAACAACCCAGCGTTTGGGTAGTTTTTGTGTTACACTGATCCTGGGTCAGGCGTAACAACCCAGTGTTTGGGTAGTTTTTGTGTTACACTGATCCTGGGTCAGGCGTAACAACCCAGTGTTTGGGTAGTTTTTGTGTTACCCTGATCCTGGGTCAGACGTAACAACCCAGCGTTTGGGTAGTTTTTGTGTTACCCTGATCCTGGGTCAGGCGTAACAACCCAGCGTTTGGGTAGTTTTTGTGTTACCCTGATCCTGGGTCAGGCGTAACAACCCAGTGTTTGGGTAGTTTTTGTGTTACACTGATCCTGGGTCAGGCGTAACAACCCAGTGTTTGGGTAGTTTTTGTGTTACCCTGATCCTGGGTCAGACGTAACAACCCAGCGTTTGGGTAGTTTTTGTGTTACCCTGATCCTGGGTCAGGCGTAACAACCCAGTGTTTGGGTAGTTTTTGTGTTACCCAGATCCTGGGTCAAGCGTAACAACCCAGTGTTTGGGTAGTTTTTGTGTTACACTGATCCTGGGTCAGACGTAACAACCCAGCGTTTGGGTAGTTTTTGTGTTACACTGATCCTGGGTCAGGCGTAACAACCCAGTGTTTGGGTAGTTTTTGTGTTACCCTGATCCTGGGTCAGGCGTAACAACCCAGTGTTTGGGTAGTTTTTGTGTTACCCTGATCCTGGGTCAGACGTAACAACCCAGCGTTTGGGTAGTTTTTGTGTTACCCTGATCCTGGGTCAGGCGTAACAACCCAGCGTTTGGGTAGTTTTTGTGTTACCCTGATCCTGGGTCAAGCGTAACAACCCAGTGTTTGGGTAGTTTTTGTGTTACCCTGATCCTGGGTCAGACGTAACAACCCAGCGTTTGGGTAGTTTTTGTGTTACACTGATCCTGGGTCAGACGTAACAACCCACTGTTTGGGTAGTTTTTGTGTTACACTGATCCTGGGTCAGATGTAACAACCCACTGTTTGGGTAGTTTTTGTGTTACCCTGATCCTGGGTCAGACGTAACAACCCAGGGTTTGAGTTATTTATTGCAGGGCTTTTGCGCCCTCTTCAGGAGAGAGCAGTGCAGCTCCGTCAAATTGCTGCATGTCATCGGTAAAAGTACAGGTTTGTGTACATTTTATTTTATCTATAAAACCGTTATTGTACTGTATATCATTTAATTTTATGCAAAGCAACATACAGGGGAGCGATGTGAGTCACCTAAACAAGGGTCACGTCTGTCTTTTCGCATGATGGAAATTTTTTATAAAATTTTATGATTTTATTCAAAAAGATACAGAATATAAATACTTAGAATGGTAAAATATGTTCTCAGAACTGTACACTGATTATTTACGGACAGGTTATGGAGTCAGTCACAGCATTTTTCGGCTATGAGTGAAACGCAGGGCGGCGGTCTGAAGTTATCAGTTCCCCCGCCGAATGCGAGCCATCTCCGGAACGAGATCCAGCGCCGTTACGGTGGAAACAGGACAACAGAGACCAATTACACTTGAATTAATTCTAAATGTTTAATTTTTTCTTCTAACATTTGTTAAACTAGCTTAAATGTAGGCAATATGTATTAAAAATGATATAAAATATGATTGAAAATAAAGGAATTATTGTGCAAACCAGTGGATGTGTGGAGTATTTAAAAGGTTTAGAGGATTTAAGTTAATCTATAAACATTAATTCATGTATGAAGTAAAAAAAAAAAAAAAAAAAGCTAGTATTATAGTAAAAATGAATCAACCCATTATATTTTACTGAGTAAAATTAACCCAACATGTGTTCTGTCCCTTGGGTTAAAAACAACCCAAATTGGGTTGTTTTTTGTTTGTTTGTTTGTTTGTTTTTTAGTGTATAATATATAAATAAATTTAAAAAAGTTCTAAAAGGGGGTTTTCGCAGTGAAGTCTGCATCTTTTCTCGCCTATTGTGACATAAATCCGAATGAAACGGCTTCGCAAACAAGAATAAATGTAGCGCGGGGCTTGATTTGATTGGACAGTTAAATGGTTGTGGTTTGCTATTGGTGGATCTCATGTGAGTGACAGGTTGCCCCGCCCTCGTTATCAGAGAAGAGAAGAGATGCTGCAAGAGATTGATCTGATTAAAGATTAGGAGGACCATGAATAATGATGTGCACCAATAAATCATGCAATATTCTATAACAAACGATAATTATCCATTTGACTTTAAAGGTTACATGGAACGGTGGTAGATGCCCATATAAGATATCAATATGCCACCAATATAATTAAAGGAAAAACAGAGAAGGAAAAAATAAAATAAAATTAAGTGTCAGTTTCTGTCAGTCTGTGTGATGAAGCTCCACGTGCTTGTGTTGTATTAATTGTGAAGTAAACACACACACACACACTGTTCGTGTGTAAGTGTGATAGTGCTGGTGAATTTCGCGCGATGAGCGTCTGACAGCAGCTCCGATGAAACAAAAGCTCGCAGAGGACCGAGGCTCCTCCCTGAGTGAGTGTGTGTGTGTGTGTGTGTGTGTGACAGCTGCTGTGAGCTCAGCTCAGTAAAGCTTCATCTCTAATAGGATGAGCAGCCGCTCGTGTGTGTGTAGCTGAATGAGCCGCGCATTGTTCTTTTCGTTGTTTCTCTCATATTTCTGCGGATTTGATCGATCAGTGATCGGATGTGATCGGGATTTCTGATGGATCTATCGATGTGAAGAAGGTGTCAAACGCGGTACGTATAATAGAGAGATTCAAGTTGAGCGCGAGCTGCTCTTCCATATGATCGCGCGCGCTGCCGCTGTACTGTGTTTGTGATGATGATGATGTTTAGAACGTTTTTGTTTCTTTCTCTCGCGCGTTACTTTGATCGAATGCGCGGAGGTTTTATGACGTCACTCCGCTAAACTTCTACCGCCGTGTGTTTAATGCATCGCTATAAACTCATTGATTAGCGGTGCGTAAATAAAATCAGGGAATATGAGGGTGTGACGGAGAACAACATCACCGGGTTTTACTGTAAATTTAATTAATTATGAGATCTTTTGAAATTGACATAAATGTCATTGCAATGTAATAAATGTGTGAAGCGCAGCGCAGGGCTGTAGTTATGAATGGACGGAGGTATGAAAATATGAATATGCTGTTGTAGTCTGCAGAAGATGATGTGATACAGTCAGATGGTCATTTGCTTTAAGTTTTTCTGTATTATTATTATTATTATTGTATTCACTGACATAAAATAAAGGTTCCAAATTTTTTTTCCCTAACAGAACCATTTTTCTTAGTATGAAGATCATTTTAAGGACCTTTAGTGTTTCCATGGAAGTTTCTTTCCTCATGGAACCTACAGATGCCAATATAGATCCTTTATTTGTACGTGTGTAACAGGTATTGGACACTGAACCCTGAGGTGTGTGAGGCGAGGTCTTGCTCCTGTGACCCCTGAGGTCGTGTAGGGTGTGTCCGTGTCAGCGCTCGGCCCGTTTCTATGACTTTATCCCTGAATGAACGCGATCCGACAGACTTCTTCAGCTGGCTATAACAATAAACGGCATCTGTGGTCAGCGTTTAGTCTTTCGCTCGTTCTCAGCAGTGAGCGGTTTGATTTGTGGCTCAGAATAAAATAGTGTTTGTTAATCTCATTGTCTGCTGTCGGTTTTGTGTTCTTCTCCCTGTGATATGGCAGACGGCCACGCGTCCTGACCGACCGAGCCAAGATTCCACAACTATCAGGGCTTTAAATTCACGTGGCTTCATCTTGAGGTGGATTTCAGGTGTTTTATTTGAAACACGTCGGCTGTGCAACTGATTCAGTCTCTACTTCAGTTTATATATAACCTACACTCTAAAAAATGCTGGGTTAAAAACAATCCAAGTTGGGTTGAAAATGGACAAACCCAGCGGTTGGGTTAAATGTTTGCTGGGTAGTTTTATTTAACCCAGTTATTGTTTAAAAATGACTATATTGATGGCTTAAAATGAACCCAAAATAGGTTAGAAATTCAAAATCAGACACATAATTACTAGAGGCAACAATAATAATCAAAAGGTGAACATTTATTAATAAGCAATTTAATAAATGTTTATTGTTTAATTATTATTCATTAAACTTATTAATAAATGTTCATTTCCAACATAATTTGGGTTCATTTTAAGCAAGAAATACAGTAATTTTTAAACAAAACTACTCAGCAGGTTGAGCAAACATTTAACCCAACCCAGCGATTATGTCGTTATAACCCAGCGATTGGGTTGTTTTAACCCAGTGATTGGGTTGTTATAACCCAGCGATTATGTTGTTTTAACCCAGCGATTGGGTTGTTTTAACCCAGCGATTGGGTTGTTATAACCCAGTGATTGGATTTGTTGTTATAACCCAGCGATTATGTTGTTTTAACCCAGCGATTGGGTTGTTTTAACCCAGCGATTGGGTTGTTATAACCAAGCGATTATGTTGTTTTAACCCAGCGATTGGGTTGTTTTAACCCAGCGATTGGGTTGTTATAACCCAGCGATTATGTTGTTTTAACCCAGCGATTGGGTTGTTTTAACCCAGCGATTGGGTTGTTATAACCAAGCGATTATGTTGTTTTAACCCAGCGATTGGGTTGTTATAACCCAGCGATTATGTTGTTTTAACCCAGCGATTGGGTTGTTATAACCCAGCGATTATGTTGTTTTAACCCAGCGATTGGGTTGTTTTAACCCAGCGATTGCGTTGTTTTAACCCAGCGATTGGGTTGTTATAACCCAGCGATTATGTTGTTTTAACCCAGCGATTGGGTTGTTATAACCAAGCGATTGGGTTGTTATAACCAAGCGATTATGTTGTTTTAACCCAGCGATTGGGTTGTTTTAACCCAGCAATTGGGTTGTTTTAACCCAGTGAGCAATTGGGTTGTTTTAACCCAGTGATTGGGTTGTTTTGTATTAACCCAGCAGTTAAAACAACATAATCGCTGGGTTATAACAACCCAATTGCTCGCTGGGTTAAAACAACATAATTGCTGGGTTAAAACAACCCAATCCCTGGGTTAAAACATGGCAATCATTGGGACTGTCCATTTTCAACCCAACTTGGGTTGTTTTTAACCCAGCATTTTTTTAGAGTGTAGTGTCTGAAGAACAGAATCACACAGCTGCTTTTATGTGGGAAAAACCTGAATTATAATCATGTGTGTCTAGTTTGAACACTTCTGTGATCGTGATTCATTTTCAGTGAAAATGTCGTGCGGTTAGCAGTGAGGAAAAGGTTATCTAGCAGTGTTTATTCTGTTCATGGTGCATTAAAAAGAGAGAATTTAACTCTGAAGGTAAACAGCAGGAAGTGCCGTCAGTCGTCTGGCTGATAAAGCGCTGAATTTAGTGGCACAAAAGCAGATTGTAATGAGGGGCATCGGATGAGAACGGCATTGAGCGCGACTGATGGCTGTTCGTCACACTAGTGTATTTACATTCTCTCAGTCAAGGCCAGGAGGATCCGCTCAGCCTGAATTATTGATGAATTGCACTCAATTATGTTAAAGGAGCGCAGTGTAAATCACAGGCTCAGAAACGCTGTCGATCCGTCTCATCTATGATCATGTGTAATGCATGAGCGATTCTGGGCGGCACATTACTGCGTAATTGGAACATTTAAGTGGATTATAGAGCATGTGTGTTTGAAGCAGGAAAAAGTCTTCGTTATTTTTAACGGTTCGGTTTTGAACAGTTTGATTGTTGAGCTTTAAAACACTCAAATATTTCATTTGTTAACATTAGTTATCACGAACTAAGAATGAACGATACTTCTACAGCATTTATTTATCTTAGTTAATGTCAACAGTTACTAATACATGTTAACATTAGTTATTGCATTAATGCACTGTGAACTAACATGAACGTTTGTATTAACTAACAAAGGTTAATACATGATGTACAAATATATACAAATATGAGACCTCATTGTAAAGTGCACTCTAAAAACACTGGGTTAAAAACAACCCAAGGGCTGGGTAAACATAGGGCAGAACACATGTTGGGTTCATTTTACCCAGCAAATTGGGTTGTTTATTTAACCCAGCATAATGGCTTGATTCATTTTTACTATAATACTAGCTTCTTTTTTCTTTTTTTTACTTCATACATGAATTAATGTTTAAGGATTAACTTAAATCCTCTAAACTTTTTTTAAATACTCCACAGAACCACTGGTTTTCATGATTATTTTTGATCATATTTTATTGTTTTTAATACATATTGCCTACATTTAAGCTCATTTAACAAATATTAGAAGTAGAAATTAAACATTTAAAGTGTAATGGACCAGTCTCTGTTTTCTGTTTCCACCGTAACGGCGCTGGATCTCGGGCCGGAGATGGCTCGCGTTCGGCGGGGGAACTGATAACTCCATAACCTGTCCATACCTGTCAGACGTTACAACACTGGGTTAAGTCTGACCCAGGATCTGTGTAACACAAAAACTACCCAAACACTGGAAAAATAACCCAAAAAAATGACCCAAAAGGCTCAACCCAGGACTTGGGCAGAAAAAATAACCCAAGAGTTTTTAGTGTGTGCGTGTTTTGATGGCTGTTAATGGCTTCATTCTGATTGTAGTTGTGATTTATGGAGAAATTGTGATTGGAGTAAATGCCTGTTATTAGTGTTTTATTTATTGAATACAAATAAATGGGGCTTAAATATCTTCGGTTCTATTCTAAGTTTTAATAACTCAATTATGCTGTTCAACCTGGTATGGTGTTAAAAAAGCCCAACAAACATTTGTTGAATATAATCTAGGGAAATAATAACATATTCGAAAAGCAGTAGTTTAAGGTGAAGTTTGTGCTGAAGTCAGTCAGGCTGGATGTGTTTTGTTTATATATCAGCGAACTGAAGTCTGTGTTGCTTCAGTCGTGGGATTCGTAGGAAAGAGTTTTGAGCCGGAAAGCAGATCAATAAGTGTTGTGATGACGATACGCTGACTGTAAATGCTGTGAGGAGGTGAATATGATCACAGAATGATGCTGAGACTCATTTGTGTTTTCTGCTGTAAGCTTGTGTGTGTGTGTGTGTTCTCTCACAGGTTCTGGGAGAGTTTGCGGTGTCGTTCTGATGAGTGTGTGTGTTTCCACATGCGGCGGTGTGTGTGAGAGAGAGAGAGGGACAGTGCATGTGTCTCGTCCCCAGGCCCGGCGTTTGGCACTGCCTCTCTCATCTATTAATCATGGCGACTGCTTTCTTATTCCGTTGCCATAGTTTCAGGCTGAAACACTGTTGGTGTGTGTGTGTGTGTGTGAGGGGCCATGGGACGTTACAGACCAGCAGAGCCGCTTAAAGGAGCCACGGCGGCCTTCAGCGCCGGACAATAATGTACAGACACAGAATGATTAGAGCTCGTCCCGTTGTGTGTGAGAGAAATCTGTGGAAAAACAGAAAAGGTTCTGCCAGGACATTATCTGTCAAGTTCACAGATTTAACCCTAAAACACAATGCGTCATTCAAAAGACCAGTGAGCTAAAACACCTGTGAAAAATCAATACAGAAAATCGCTCTATTCTTGTCTTAAAGGGATCGTTCAACCAAACATGATCATTTATTGTCTCTCATGTTGTTCAAACCTGATAACACTTTATAATAAGATCTTGTTTGGGTTAGTTTAACATGAACAAACAACGAGTGATATATTTTTACAGGATTTATTAGTGTTAGTTAATAAAAATGTTCCTGTTAGTTCACAGTGCATTAACTAATGTTAACAGACACAACTTTTGTCTTTAATAATGTATTAGTAAATGTTGAGATTAAGAGACGCTGTTCAAGTTAACTAATATAGGCTAGTTAACTAATGTTTACAAATGAAACCTTATTGTAAAGTGTCACCAACTTTCTTATACGAAACACAAAAGATATTTTGAAGAATGTTGGGAACCGAAAAGCATTGGAAATCAAAAACAGATTTCTCTTAATATCTTCAGTCATATGTGAATGACGTGAGGATGAGCGTTGACATGCACGTTTTAACCCAATTAAAGCCAACAATGCATGTGTTCAGACTATGAGACGCGATGAAGTCAATCAAAAATCACAGCCAATCAGAAGAGCGTGTGGGCGGGCTCTCTCGGCAAGCTCCCGGCACTCGCAACGAAATGTATCGAAGGCCAAAAGGTTAAAAAACATGTGAATTTTAACACGTCAACAACACGTAAAATATGTGTATTGTTTGCACGTGAAAAATAAGCGTGTATTTAATTTATCACGTATTGTTTGACGTGTTACAATTCACGTGTTTTTTAACCTTTTGGCCTTCCATAGAAATGGATAGAAACTAGAAGTAGGCTACATGATCAAATTCATGAATATTACACCATTTTAACGTTATTAGAAATACATACTGAGTTTCTGAAACAATCTTTGTGATAGAATACACTTGTCTGTTCACAATGAGTTGACAGTTTGAACGTTCTTGTTTCCTTTTATTTATTTTGAAGATCTGAGGTGAATTGTCCGTTGTTGCTTTCAGTACGGCTATAAAAGACACACAAAACTCACATTAGACGCTTTTTAACATTAAATAAAGCACATAAACATTACCTGTGATTATCATTGCCATACTTTGTGTTGTTGTTCCAGCCGCGACGTCGCAGAAAAATAGAAACCGTTGCCGTTTTATTGGTTTGCATGTAAAGCGGGACAACAGGTTAATTCCAGTGTTGCCAATTTAGTGATTTTGTCACTAGATGTAGCGACTCCCTCGCCCCTTTTGAGACTTTTTTCAAAAGCCTAGCGACAAATCTAGCAACTTCCTGGACAAACCTCATCTAGATTCTGATCTCACTCACTGATCTATATTTATATTTTTGGGTCATTGACAAATAAGGTGTAAAAAACATAATGGAGATATAATTAATTTTGAAGTTTTATTAATTGTTAACAATGAGATTATGTGGTTTTTATAATCAATTATCACTGCTTTTGTCATTTTTTTAAAAGATGGACAAAATTTGTCACCAAAAAAGTCATTTGGTTTAACTAAAATTTCGGTTATACCGAATGACGATATTTTCAAACAATGCTAACAGGCTGATATCTAGCTAGCAAAAGGACAATCAAACATTTTATATTTAGTACAAGTTTTTAAAATATTACAACATTTTCCATGTTTTATAGCGGTTGTACCGAATGACCTGATGTTTCGGGACATGCGTATGAACAAGTGAAAACATTAATTTATCAAATAGTTAAAAGAGAGTTAGTTAATTTGCTTCATGACCATGTGGTCGTTTGCAGGTGTCTGAATGATGTCACATCCTGTCACATGACTTGATCCAAAATGGTCCCTTTATATCGGTTACTCCGAATGACATCAATGAAATTCATTTTTCCGGACATTCTTTCTCGTAACAAAGCAACGACTTCTACACATAATTTTAATACCGTTTTGACCTATGTTGATATATGATGTAATAAAATCATGCCAGAATAAAAAATATATACATTTATTACATTTTAAGATATTTTAATCACAAATGAATGGTTGGACGGTTAAACCAAATGACCTTTTGACAAGTCAAAATCTTTAAAATCCCTTTATATGTAGAAAAATATAATTAAAACCTTTTGGATTCAATAAAAGAGATCAATTTGTACTACCTTACATACTTTGGATGTCAAATCTTTGTTTTTTATTAATATTAAGGCCTTTGGACAAAAAAATGATCCGTCACGTCATTGACCCATATATAAATCAGTGAAATCTCCATCTAGTGACATTTAGCGATCAGATTCAATTGAAAGCAGTTGGCAGCACTGGTTAATTCAATAGGCTGATTTTAGGTTGTTATCAGTGTATCTGTGTGTATGTAAACATGCTCAGTGATGACAGAATGATCATTTCTTTATATCCCACAGATCCGCACCTCGCTGTTCTTCTAGTGGTTATTTTTAGGCATGCAGACGCTTTAATCATGAGATATTCTCCTGAATGGAGACGTTTGTCATTCTGCTGTGATTTACGGCGTCTCTCTGACCTGAGCTTCTGAACTACAGACAGATGAAACGCTCTGAAGAGTCTTTGAAGTTCATGAGATCATCTGTGACGAGCAGGTGGAGTTTCGGAGAGTGGCGATACATTAAAACATCGAACATCCCAGCGAACGAAAATATGCTCTAAAGAACGTTTTGCGGACGTTCCCATTAAGTTATGAAAACATTATTTCTGAATGTGCTCTGAATGTTCAAAGACCAGATAACTCTTAACTATTAACGTTACTGGAAGAACGTTCTGAGAATGTTCCCTGTTGAATAGAATTCATGCGCAATTAAGAAGCAAACAGATTCCGGCTGAACGTTTCATGTTCCTCAGGCAGATATTCATCTGAAAGGATTTTATCGTGGATTAGCGGCCCGCGTCTCAGTTCACATAATCTCACAGATTTGTTTGCGTATGTTTTGTTATTCTTGTTGGCTTTGTGATGAAGCTTTTCCTGCCGTCGGCAGAGCATGTAAACACACGGCGGCTGTGACTGAAACTCACAATAACGCTGCTGTGTTTGCATTCATTCCACATGTACCAACAAATTGCAGCCATGTGGCTCATATATGTGCGACCACAAGACTCCCAGTGTTCGGCTCGAGCCCGTCCGTCAGAAACGACACAGAAACACTTATCACCTCTCAAAGGAGCGGCCGGCAGCGTTTCCTTCCTCTGAACCGGGGCAGATCTGTTACACATATGCCTCCCATGAGCCCTTTCATCACAAACGTCTCTCTGTGCTTCTGTTTTTGCTTCATAATCATCTCTGTTCTTCGTCAAAGCTGCAGCTGTTTATTCCTCGTGATGCTGCAGTTTTATAGCACACAGAAAGACGTTTGCCTGTTAGATGTAATTCCTAAATAAGCTGTCATTTTCACTCAGCTTTCAGAAACCTCCTGCATTTCAGCTTGATAAGAGAAACGGCCTCGTCAGCAAACAGCCGGTCGTCCATCTTGTGTTGTTGCAGGCCGCGTCGCTCGGCTAATTTAAGGGTTGCAGCAACAGTCTCCAGATATACGGCAACAACTGACCTACATATGAGCCGCGGCACACCTGTCTTTGATCTCCCACCGTCGGCCCGTCTGCGTGTTTGAATACGAGCGAGCAGCTAAAACAAACAGCGCTTCATCAGCAGATAAGACGCTGTGTCTCTGGAATGAGAGCAACACAATGGCTGCATTCATCGCTGCGTTGCTCAAGAACGGTTTGGACAAGCGTGTCGCTTGTTTGTAAATGGACACAGTGGATGTTGTGCTGCAGAGTTCACGTCGTGTCACTGAGTTTGCTCTTTTATAGCCACACAAGGATTGCTTTAATTAGTCGACTTGATTTTATATTACAGCACAAAGCATCTGGTACTGATCTCAACATTAACCGTTTAAAGTCGGCATGAAATGAAAATTCGCCTTTTTTATAAATTGCAAATTAATAAACAATTCATCCGTGCACGTTTTGATTAAAAATGTTTGATTTAATCAGAAAGCCTCCAATTGTTTAGTGTGCTTAAACTCCGCCCCTTCAAGCCCACTGCCACGCCCACATCTCAACATCCAATCAACAAGCGACGCATAGAACCAAGCCCCACCCTACATTTATTCTTTTTCAATAATCTGTTACACTCGAACGCACGTCACAATACAGAAAGATTTGTCTCTACTTTTACTGGCAGGAAATACAATTTATAAAATAATAAATCTAAATTATATAATAATAGCGGCATTTTTACAGCAGATACTCTATGAACGAAAGTGTCATGCTCCGTCTCTTAAATTATAGTTCACTTACTGAGTATCCTGAAAAAAATAGTCACACTGATTGTTCGCGGTCAAAAATGTTCTCATTGGAAATGAATTTCACCTAGTGGAAGCGTCTGGTACTGCGGCCAAACAAAATCTTACTGAAAGCTCATTTTTTGACATATCAACCTCAAATTTGGAGAGCAACTTATTTAGGGGCCGTTTACACGACACTGTTTTCAACTAAAAACGGAAAAGTTTGATTTACACGACAACGACATTTTGGGGGCCTGAAAATGCAGACTTTTGAAAACGGGATTCAAAGAAAACACTACCGTTATTGTCTCTGTGTAAACTACAAAAACGCGAATTTGTGAAAACGGTGACGTTATGCGCATGCGTATTACGTGTTCAGTCTATAGGCTTGAAATGTTTCTTTATAAAGTGACATCGCCATCTACTGGCCTGGCATGCATAATACAGCGTTTTTAGTTGTTTGTGAATCCGTGTGAACAGGGATCGGTTTGACAACGTTGTCGTCTGGAAAGGAAAAACTATCCGTTTTTAGTACATAATTTTCGTGTAAACGTACCCTTACATTTATGGCTTTTTTCTCAGTTTTAAAGTATAACATGTTTTGGAAAATATGCATTTCATATAAAATTTAAAATAGTATTTTTGTGTATTTTTCATAATAAACTATTTTTCACTTCAGCAATAATCTGTCAAGTATCTGGTGATTTTCAGTCTGGTGCTCCAAAGCATTCAAGATTTATTTAAGTTTAAGTTGGAAATGTCATTTTCAGATCTATGCTCAAAAATCGAATAAATGGATTATAACTACTGCACATACATAAAATACCCTATAACACAAAATGATAACATTTAAATTAACTGGTTTTATTCGTCAAAAATATGACTTAATATCACTGAATCAACCTAAACACATTAAAGGGGGCCTATAATGCCCTTTTCACAAGATGTAATATAAGTCTCTGGTGTCTCCAGAATGTGTGTGTGAAGTTTCAGCTCAAAATACCCATCATTACCCAGATCATTTATTATAGCTTGTCAAATTTGCCCCTATTTGGGTGTGAGCAAAAACACGCCGTTTTTGTGTGCGTCCCTTTAAATGCAAATGAGCTGCTGCTCCCGCCCCCTTTCCAGAAGAGGGCGGAGCTTTAACAGCTCAACAACAACAAAGCTGGAGAATCTCACGCAGCCAAAATGAGGATTGTCAGTAACGGTGTTCAGCCTTACATTGTTCAAACCGGAGTCGACACTGATGGAGAGACTCAGGAAGAAGTTACAACTTTTAGAATGAAACAAAAGTGATTTAAAAAAGTTTAAAAAAAGTGAAATCATAATCAACCACCACTTTAATTTATACCAACAAAATAGTTTTTTCTGGGTTAAGTCAAGTAAAAAACAGCTCTTTAAGGTAACAGTTGCAGGCTGAAACTCGAGAGCGTCTCAGTCATTGAGCTTCACGAGGAGCGTCAGATGAAGATCAGATGGCGAGTGTCTGATTCAGGGATTGATTTCAGGGAGTTTCTGTTGCTGTGAGATTTCAGTTTGTGTTTGTGTGAAGTGATGACGATCTACAGCGATCCACATGAACAGATCCATATAACAGAGTCCAGATCTTATGTTAGATGAGCCTGTATAAACCCAGAGTCGTACGCTGGTTCTTCAGTAACTCAATATCCTGCTGAAGACGCGTTCGCTCGCAGACGTTTATCTGTGAGACTCCACGGTTTTCATATGCTAATTGCTCTGGACCTTTTTTCCCAGGTTACTGTAATGAAAAGAGCCGTTCATCGTCCAGGCGTCCGTATGGAATGTGACAGTGTGTCAAATAAACGCGGCTTAATTGGGCCTCGTCTAACGAGCGGAGCGCCGGCTGTCCGCTTCACTGCCGCTGCTGGTTAATGTGGAAGCCGCTGTTTAATGGTTAAACAGTTAACAAGAGCTGGATTCATGTGGAACTTCCCATTCTGTAATGCACGACATGTCAGGAATAATCATTGGGATCGCCGTCAACAATACAGAGAAACATGATAGAGTTCAGACTGGAGCTGCGGTGAAGGAGTATCACTGTCTGTGTGTTCAGATCAGAGTTAGTGTGAGAGTTTGACTAAAACATTGACACTAAACTGAATTAACTGGTTTCTATTAGAAAATCAGATTAAAGATTTTATGTGGTAATGTGTGTGTGTGTGTGTAAAAGAGAGTGAGTGTGTGTTTAGTAAGTTTAGTAAGTGTGTGTGTAGACAAAACATTTAACCCCGAGGCCACAGGAAGTCTCTGTCTGCTCTCTCTCATCTTCAGACTCTGATAATCAATCTCACGACCTTCAGAAACCTGTTTTCCTGAAACGTTTCCTCTTATTTGGGTTAAACACACTCGTTCATCTGAACTGCAGACATGCTTCAGGTGTGATGATTTCAGATAAAGACCCGAACAGTTGAACTCATGCTGCTTTAGTCCAGAATGAAACGAACCCTGAAGCAGAACCAGAAGAATCCTGCTCTTCTTCATTATTCAGACGCTTCATTAAAGCGCAGCAGCAGGAACATACATCCGTTTAATGGATGGAATAGTTGCATGTTGGCTGCGTGTCTCCCAGCAACACGGCTGCAGTGCCGTCACATTCTCACACACACTAGTGCAGGTCAAAGGTCATGAGGACGGAGGTCACTCAGCCCAGGATTATGATGAACTGTATTTCATCACATTAATGTTTGGCATGAATTAAAGCCGAACTGAAGCTAAAATTGCATTTATCTTCTGTCATTCAACAGTCTTTCTTTTCACAAGTGTCAAGTTGGTGTTATTTCAGTTTTCAACTTTATTTACATTAGCACTCAATAATACAAGTTTCCTCAAAACAGCTTTACAGTAAATCAAGTCAAGTCAGCTTTGTTTCTACAGCGCTTTATACGGTACAGATCATTTAAAAGCAGCTTTACAGTCATAAACAGAATCAATGATGCACTCTAAATATGCTTGGTTGAAAATGGACAAACCCAGCGGTTGGGTTAAATGTTTGCCCAACGTGCTGGGTAGTTTTATTTAACTCAACTATTGATTAAAAATGACTAAATGACTGGCTTAAAATGGACCCAAAATATGTTGAAAATTAAAAATCAGACACATTATTAGAGGCTACAGTAATAATCAAAGTGTGAACAAATAACCGCTGGGTTAAAACATCCCAACTGCTGGGTTAAAACAACCCAACACTGGGTTAAAACATCCCAATTGCTGGGTTAAAACATCCCAACTGCTGGGTTAAAACAGCAGTTCAACTCAAAACAACTCAACCGCTGGGTTAAAACAACTCAACCACTGGGTTAAAACAACCCAACACTGGGTTAAAACATCCCAACCGCTGGGTTAAAATATCTCAATCGCTGGGTTAAAACATGTCAACCGCTGGGTTAAAACATCCCAACCGCTGGGTTAAAATATCCCAATCGCTGGGTTAAAACATTTTAAACGCTGGGTTAAAACAATCCAAACCGCTGGGTTAAAACAATCCAACCGCTGGGTTAAAACATCCCAACAGCTGGGTTAAAACATGTCAAACACTGGGTTAATACATCCCAACAGCTGGGTTAAAACATGTCAAACACTGGGTTAATACATCCCAACTGTTGGGTTAAAACATCCAAACCGCTGGGTTAAAATATCCCAATCGCTGGGTTAAAACATTTTAAACGCTGGGTTAAAACAATCCAACCGCTGGGTTAAAACATCCCAACCGCTGGGTTAAAACATCCCAACAGCTGGGTTAAAACATCCCAACAGCTGGGTTAAAACATGTCAAACACTGGGTTAATACATCCCAACCGCTGGGTTAAAATATCTCAATCGCTGGGTTAAAACATGTCAAACGCTGGGTTAAAACATGTCAAACGCTGGGTTAATACATCCCAACTGCTGGGTTAAAACAACCCAACTGCTGGGTTAAAACATCCAAACCGCTGGGTTAAAACATCCCAATCACTGGGTTAAAACAACCAAACCACTGGGTGAAAACAACCCAACCGCTGGGTTAATACATCCCAACTACTGGGTTAAAACATGTCAACCGCTGGGTTAAAACAACCCAATTGCTGGGTTTGTCCATTTTCAACCCAACTTGGTTTGTTTTTAACCCAGCATTTTTTAGAGTGTGTAAACTTCCTCAAATATGAGACTAATTCAGATTCTGCTGTAAAGCAGCTCTACAGAAGACAATAGAGTCATTCAATGGAGGGTTTTAATTGATATCAGAAGTGAAGTTGGTTTGTGTTTCAGGTCTCAGTCTTGTTACTGTGTGTTTGAGGACAGAATCCTCCGGTAATCTCATCTAGTGCTCTGGATGACGGAGGTGGACGGTGTAAGACAATCACACGTGATTATGCGAGTGCTGGCGTCACCTTCCTCCGTCCCGAGCCGCTCGCGGTCACAGAGCTCGTCTTACGCCGTTCCTCCGGATGCGGTAGGCAAACGCCTGATCCACTATCATGCAGAGCATGCTGGGAGTGTTACGCGGGACCCCATGGGGCTCTGCTAATTGGTGGTCCTGGTTGAGACTGGTTTTCAATGGGCTTTGGACAAAGGCGTCAGTGTGGGTCACGTGGGGAGGCGAGGGGCCCGAGACAAAGAGCTCAGGATGCCCCATTACTGACCACAAATCACCCCCGTGTTCGGCCCCAATGCGCTATCTGTGACCCACATGCTCATCCGTGTGTGAAGAGCGGCTTTATTTCCCTCCTCGGAGCAGAAGAAGAACCACATCAGGTGTTCAGAACTGAATTCATGGTTTTAAAGGGAAAGTTCAGTCAAAACATCCACATTCTGTCATCATTTACTCACATACTGGAGAGAAATATCTGTTTTGTTGTCCATTCAGTGAAAGTCAGTGTTGACTGATGAAGTATTTTTTTACAGGTTTGAATGACGGTAATGATGACAGAATGATTTCTCATCTTTCTGTCAGTGAGCCTGCAGATGTGCACTTACTGTCAGAAGGATGTGACATCATTGTTGACTTGCCGTTTTTTGTGTGTGTCCCTTTAAATGCAAATGAGCTGCTGCTCCCGGCCCCCTTTCCAAAAGAGGGCGGAGCTTTAACAGCTCAACAACAACAAAGCTGGAGAATCTCACGCAGCCAAAATGAGGATTGTCAGTAACGGTGTTCAGCCTTACATTGTTCAAACCGGAGTCGACACTGATGGAGAGACTCAGGAAGAAGTTACAACTTTTAGACGTTTCTGAATGGTTAGTGGATAAATTTATGTAGTTGCTGTGGAGTTGATTCAACTCATCCACTAGCATGTGCCGTCATGTTAATCTTTTGTGCAAATCCAGTGTTGAATTGACCCTCGTTTGTGAAGCAGTCCGGCGTAAAATGACGGCATGTCAACAACAACTCTTCCTCTTCTCTAAAGCAGCCCAACATGGCCACACCTCCTTTGTTGTGTGTTCTCGGGGGCGGGGTTTATGTAAATTTTAGGGTTAGTGACATCACTAAACTGGGAAGAAGCTTGTTGTAGTCCCTACCAGCCATTAAAAAAGCGATTTCTGTAAAAGAAAATATCTCTCTTTGGATTGATCTTTGAGTGTCGTAACTTTGCAGATGTTGTTTATGATCAAACAGCAACATTACACACTAACTAAAGTTAAAAAAGTGAAACCATAATCAAGGACCCCCAGTTCTTTGTGTGTGTGTGCGTGTGAGATCTGTCAGTCATGAGAATGTCCTCATGATGAAGGATTGTGCGTCTCAGATGTGTTGTTGTGTTGTGGAGGAGTCAGTGGTGTGGGATGTGAGGAGTGAATTCAACAGGAACACTGACGCTTTTAGAAGCATCAGATCGGGAAACAGCAGCATTTACACACGTCACACGACTGACTCCAGATCATTTCTCCGTTTTCTCCATCTTCATATTTCTTCAGTGTGTAATGTTGCTGTTTGAGCAAGAAAAAGTTCCTCCAGCGGGAGTTCTTCTCTATATTCCTCATTTAAATAATTAATATGCAGAATAAAGGGGCGGGGCCTGGTTGAGTTAGTTAATAGTGTGTTGAAACTGGAGGGCGGGACATTTCCCAAACACCAAACACAACACACTGCTCCAGCCGACCAATCAGAGCACATTGTGCTTTTCAGAAGGAGGGGCTTCATAGAGACAGGAACTAAACAGAGCGTTACTGACAGACTGGGAAGAGAGGAGCTGCAACAATGGAGAATATGAGGAAAATAATCAACATTAAAGCAGGAAAACCTGTTTGACTTCGTAAAAGAGCACTCTCCAAGAGTGTAGCTGAAGAAAACTCCCTCGCTGATGGGAACGCTGACGGATTCTCTGGCTTTAATCCCGTTGAGTGAAATAAAGGAGCAGTGCTGGAGGGGTGTCTGTTCCCTCAGATAGAGACACTATAATCTGCTGCTCTGGGATTTACCTCAGCACACGTCACAGACACACTCATAAGTTCACTCTTCGCTGGAGGTGTCATGTGACCGACGGTGTCTTGACTTCCTGTGTCCTCATGTGCTTCCTGCTTAGAGGAAAAACACGCCAAACTAGTGGGATGATAAGATAAACACTGAGATGAGAAAACATTTGTGTTAATAAAGCAGTGTTTCCATCTCATGTGTTCAAGAGAACTAAATCATCACTTCCTGGTGCAAAATATCAGTAATAAAGATGGAAGTTGCTCTTTTTCCCTCCATCATAAATGAGTTGGTCTCAGAGCGTCAGATGAAACACAATAAACGCTGTCATGTTCTCCTGCGTTCGTGTGAACTACAGTCGTGTGAGACGCTTCTGGAGGGAATTAAACCAAATCATTCTGATGACAGACTTTGACTCGGGCGTTTCAGAACCACCAAACCAACATTTGAATAATAGTGCATGTAAACACCATGTGATTGACGTGCTGCTGCGGTTCATAAGAACCAGTGAGTGAAATATCTTAACTATAACTCTAACTGCTTGTTATTTAGCGTCGGTCTGTCGAACGCATGACTGTGTTTCCTGTGAAGTGTTTGTTCATCTCTGATTGTAGTCAGGTTCATTTGTTCATATGAAAACATTCAGTAAAAGCTGCTGTGAATCATGTTTCCTCTGTAGTTACTGGTGATTGTGTTTGTGTTTTATGCTTGTGCGTCTCATTGTTCCTGAAGGAAATAAAGGATCCTGCGATGGTTCTCTGTGAGTGGATGATCCGCGCCGGATTCATTAGTTGAGTGGATATTTGAACTTAAGCAGCTCCTCAATTCCATTACGCCGCTTTACATTATTCAGCGATCTCATTCCTCAGATATTACAGGGAGAAGCTTTAATTAACAATGATATTTGAGTATTATTCAGATATTATTTTTGTATTGTCACTTTTCACCTTAAATTTTCCCATTTGTGCCAACTTTTTTTGTCATTGTTATATTTATAGTTTTTCAAAAAATTTTTTTGTATGTCTATTTAGTTTTTAATCATTAATGTTATTTTATTTCAAGTTAAAAATGTTTTTTTTGATGATTTTAGATTTAGATAACCCTGGTTCAGACACATGCAATGAGGGATTCTGGGACTTATCTTTATGGATATTACGTCTGCGTGAACGGCGTCAGAGACGCTCCGATTATCTCAGCGCTGAGACAGAGAATGACCCGTTCGGTCAACGATGATAAACGACGCGGACAAAAGCGGCTGAATGAGATGATAATTTAAGGGAGATTGTGTCCGCGGCTCATTTCAGCGAGTTTAATGGCTGGAGCTCCACTGGGAAAACCATTTATTCCTGAAATTAAATACATGTTTGGCTAGTGGATTGTGATGGATTGGTCTTAAAAACTCTTATTGGGTGATGTTGTGTTGTTTGTGTACCAGATCATTTATACATGAGTTTTGTTTTATATACAGTACTGGAAACATTACTATTTTTAAGTCTCTTCTGCTCATCAAGGCTGCATTTATTTGATCAAAAATACAGTAAAAATGTTACATATTTTTACAATGTAAATCAGCTGTTTTCTATGTGAATATATAGTAAAATGTAATTTATTCCAGTGATCAAAGCTGAATTTTCAGCATCATTACTCCAGTCTTCAGTGTCACATGATCCTTCAGAAATCATTCTAATATGATGATTTGATGCTCAGTTATTATCAATGTTGGCTATAAGCTGCATAATATTATAATGAGAACATCATAATTGTGTGTTTGGGACATGGCTTTTAATGGTGAAACTTTTGTTTTTATAATCAGGCTCTCTGAAATTATATAAAAATGTGAATTTAGATTTATCAGCCAATATATCGGTTATCGGCTTTTAAATGTAAACAATTATCAGTTATTGGTATCAGCCAAAATTTTCATATTGGTGCATCCCTACTTTTTTCAGGATTTAATGATGAACAAAAAGTTAAAAAGAACAGCATTTATTCAAAATAGCAATAACAATATAAATCTTTACTATCACTTTTTTTATCAATTTAACACATCCCTGAACCCAAACTTTTTTAACAATAGTGTATATTGTTACAAACAAATATCTATTTTAAATAAATAGTGTTCTTTTTTTTCTTTTTTAGATTTTTATTCATCAAAAAAAATCCTGAAAAAGTATCACAGGTTATAAAAATATATATATATTAAGCAGCACAACAGTTTCCAACATTGATAATAAATCATCATATCAGAATGATTTCTGAAGGATCATGTGACACTGAAGACTGGAGTAATGATGCTGAAAATTCAGCTTTGATCACAGAAATAAATTATATTTTAAAGTCTATTGAAATAGAAAACCATTATTTTAAATAGTAAAAATATTTCAAAATATTACTGTTTTTTCTGTATTTTTCATCAAATAAATGCAGCCTTAATGAGCAGAAGAGACTTCTTTCAAACACATTAAAAATAGTAATGTGTCCAAACTTTTGTCTTCACATCAGTCTTCACTCTCAAAAATGCTGGGTTAAAAACAACCCAAGTTGGGTTGAAAATGGACAAACCCAGAGATTGGGTTGTTTTAACTCAGTGGTTGGGTTAAATGTTTGCTCAACCTGCTGGGTAGTTTTATTTAACTCAACTATTGTTTAAAAAATACTGTATTTCTTGCTTAAAATGAACCCAAAATATGTTAGAAATGAACATTTATTAATAAGTTTAATGAATAATAATTAAACAATAAACATTTATTAAATTGCTTATTAATAAATGTTCACCTTTTAATTATTATTGTTGCCTCTAGTAATTATGTGTCTGATTTCCAACATATTTTGGGTTCATTTTAAAACAGCCATACAGTAATTTTTAAACAATAGTTGAGTTAAATAAAACTACCCAGCAGGTTGAGCAAACATTTAACCCAACCGCTGGGTTTGTTCACTTTCAACCCAAAATGGGTTGTTTTTAACCCAGCATTTTTAGAGTGTTTATTTAAAAACATTTTCCCTGGATCTGTTAGAATAGTTTGCAAGAGCTTGATTATAAACCGTGAAATGACTAGTGAGTAGATGAGTTATAGAGGTTTAAATGATGACAGAATGATAATTTCTGAGTGAAGCGAGTCTTTAACAGTCAGACATTGGATGATTGTTGGCTGAAGGTTTATAATGAACGCTCCCCTGCCGCTGATGTGATAACGGCTCTTTGTTCTGCTCTTCTCACACAAACACTCCAGGCCTTCGGATGATTTTTCACGGTGAGCTGATGCTCATTTTCTCTGTCAGGAATCCTCAAGGGCTGTTTTAAAGTCAAAACTTCCACTTTGCGATATCAGAATGCAATTTCTGGCGTCTGGAGCGTAAGCTGCTTTAGTGCTGCTGTTTATTTTGCAGCAGCGGAGGGTTTTATCTGAAAGGAAGCATAATCCTGGCGGCGGGCGTTCAGCGCTGAGATGTTGCTGACAGCTTTGAGTCTCTTTGTGTCGGAGCGTTTGCTCCTGGGAGAAACGGACTCCTGTTAAAGCCATTCCAGCACATCAACACCTCTGAACGGCTCCGGAAGATCCTGCAGAACCTCTGGCCATGGGCTGCAATCTCCAGATACAATCTGTGCATGCATCAGGTCTGAACTGAGAGAAAATCAAGGTTCTGTCAGGCGCTTCACATAGGTGGGGGTGAAGACTTTTGCACATGCGCTGTTGTTTCTCCTTGTACTGCATCTCTCATGCGGCTCCTCTAGTATTGGGTTCATTTTTGACTTGAAGTCTTGCATGACAGCAGTTGAATCAACTCCACAGCAACTACATAAATTTATCCACTAACCATTCAGAAACGTCTAAAAGTTGTAACTTCTTCCTGAGTTTCTCCATCAGTGTCGACTCCGGTTTGAACAATGTAAGGCTGAACACTTTCGTCATTTTGGCTGCGTGAGATTCTCCAGCTTTGTTGTTGTTGAGCGACCGAAGCGCGAGCTCTTAAAGCTCCGCCCTCTTCTGGAAAGGGGGCGGGAGCAGCAGCTCATTTGCATTTAAAGGGACACACACAAAAACGGCGTGTTTTTGCTCACACCCAAATAGGGGCAAATTTGACAAGCTATAATAAATGATCTGTGGGGTATTTTGAGCTGAAACTTCACAGACACATTCTGGAGACACCAGAGACTTATATTACATCTTGTGAAAGGGGCATTATAGGTCCTCTTTAGTAAAACAACAGTATTTTCGTAGGTTGTAGCATCACCCTGGTTCCCTCGACAAAAACCCAGCAGGATTTTTCCATTGGCTTTTTTGGATTAATGCAGAAAATGAGCTCTGAGACCAACAAAAGTTAATGAAAGTGCTAAAATGCAACTTGTTTTTTGGGTATTGGCCTACAAAAATACTTCATCTCTGCAGCGTTGTATGGTAAAAACAAAATAACATTGCACCTTGATTTTGTGTTTGTAGCAGTTTAACTAAGTTAGATTAACTATAGTTTAAATCATTTTGTCATCCAGCGAAGTTTGCAATAAAAATTCAATATGAGTTCAATATCATTGTGGAAGAGGGATCTTTGAGAACAACTGAGATCTCATCCACGTCTCCTGAGCCTTTTCTGTGTATGTTTATTGATTCTTCTCCATGTTAAAGCACTTTGAACGATGAGTGCCGTATAAACTGGTTTTGAGCAGTAACATGTTCCTCTGGAGACGTTGCATCATTTCCCTCCATCCTGAATAATGATTCCTGCTATTGTTGTTGTTGTTTTCTCTGTCTCGCCGTCTCTTTACGTCACTTTCTATATTCTCCTCATGAGCGCCTCAAATTAGCACCAATTATTCTAAGAGTAAAATTAAATTACAGGCTCTAATGAACGAGCGGAGCTGCTCCGTAAACTCTGTATTCGGCTCACGTAACACAACAATTCAATTTAGATGCTTTTCTCCCGCATTGAGACAATGACTCTGAGCGTAACCTTTGAAAGAAACGCAGACCCGTGATCTATGATGCCAGACGATAAATTAATGAGAAATCTCCATTAGAAAAATTACATGACACAGCTGATATCAGGAGTGTCTCATCACAAATGTCTTCTGACGCAGTAAAGAAATGAGATATTGAACAGCCGTCGCTGTGGAAATCCCTTGGGAGAAAGAGAAATATGAGAGCGAAGCTCCTGTGTGAACGTGTTATTTTAGCATCACTGAGATACTATAGTTATTTTACTTTTTATTATTTTAATATGTTCGTTGAGGTTCACTTATAACGTTAATTTTGCACAAAAAAACTAATATATATGTGGAAAAACGATTATTTTTTACCCTCATTCTGACCCTCTGTATGAAATAATCCATATTTAAGGTGTGGCTCCTTTAAGGCATGTCAGTAAACGCCCACTGTTATGATTGGCTAACGTCACTGCATAGGAAACAGTATCAACGCCCACTCGCTATTGCATGTGAGTAATATTTTGAAAACATTGTCATTATACTCAAGCGCGAGAAGTATGTCAGAAACTGAACACACATCTGTATATTGTATCAGTGTAGACAGCATCAGTTATTATAATGACTTCTATTTGCTTTTGACGCGACGCTCACATCCAGTGAAGGCAAATGACAGCCGTTAAGCAACTGAACGCCAGTGGGCGGGGCCTATGATGTGATGAAGTATAACTATTCGTTGCTGTCTTGCTCTGGAGGCGGGCATATGCAAATGTATTTGCCCACGTGACATCATAGATCCCGCAATATCAAAACGAGCCGTTTTTGTTGCTTGATTAAATAACTGCTTCGTTTATAATGAAGAGGACGTTTTAAACTATGAAACTTGCAGGATGTTTTAATGGTACAAAGACCTCTTATATGTCAAATTTGATTTCTGATGTCATGACTCCTTAAGACATTTAAAAAAACGAATTGAAAATTCAGAGAAAATTCAGAAATAACATTAATGGGAGCGCTAGCAAAACATTCTTAGAGCATATTTTGTTAGCTGGGTTAAGGTTTTTT